>NC_133500.1:10854054-10937570 GCF_025370935.1 Choristoneura fumiferana
TATGCGTGTTCACGCAGTTCCTCCACCTCCACACTGTAAGAACACACACAAATCACACAAACCCATCTATCACCACCACCACCACAATACACTGACGCGTTTCGAACTCAACCAGAGCTCATCTTCAGAGCAACACAACCGTACACCATACTACCAGATGTTAGTGTTGTGTGTGTGTTGTGTTGTGTCTAACATTTGGTCAATATACTACTTTCTTGTGTCTTTTCTGATAACTTTACGAGTGAGTTAGGCTGTTTCATTCCTTTTGGTTCACAATTACTTTTTTTTTCAGATGGTTATAATGGTGAAGAGGTGGTACCGGTCGCGGAGGAACGCAGTTTGCTTCGGCATCGTGCTAACACTCTTTGCGTTGTACTACATCTGTCTCAACAACCATCTACCGACGGAACCAGAGCTGGACATCACAAGGAGGTAAGTACAATATTTAGCAAGGTGCAAAAATGTGCCCGTGCCGGCAAAAAGACGAGCAGTTTTTGCGCACTCCGCGCAACCTGCGGGTGAAGATAGGCCTGATTTGTTGTGTGTTAATTAAGGCGTACATACAGATCTCAGCGCAAGAGTGTAAGCGAATGACTGGAATTGTCATGCCAATTCAGTAGCTGTACGACCGAGCTTAGCTCACGCTTAAACTCGAAGCTATACGCGTTCCAGAGATAAGGCCAAACTAGATGTATTTTTCGTCCCCAAATTTCATCGAAATAAAGAAATAGGTATGCAAAAATTTCTCGTTAAAAAGTATCGTAACAAACTTCTAAGGGTCTACGCCAGCTGGCGCGGGTGCACTTCGCGGGCGCACTTATCGCTGCTCATACTATTTTTCAAGAGGCGTCCACCCGCTCCGTGCAAACCGCGTCAGCTAGCGTAGGCCTTAACCCTTAAAAAGGCCCCATTTACTCGAGCATACTACCACAGAATCAAAGCAGCTATCGAATGTCAGGTTTACAAAGAATATTTTTATAGCTAGTCGTATTTTCAATAATTACAATGGAAATTGTGACGTAATACGATATTGATAAGGTTCAGTTTCCAACTCAATGCCATCTCCCCATGTCTGTCAGGTTTACACGAGCTTAGCAGCTGATTACAGACCCTCTCAAGTTTCGTTTCGAGCGCATCACTCTTGTGCGCTAAGATCTGTATTTGGCTTAGGCTGCATTGCGTTTTATGGCATGTATAACGGCATTTGCAGCTGTCATGTGTGCATGAATGGATGTCAGTGTGCGTGCGACAGTTTCCATAGTTCCATATCTAAATACATAGTTGCCATGTAGTGCATAATTAACGGCTTATGCATCGTATTTTATCGGAAAAGTTATGACGTTTTCTCAATTACAAATCCATGCTCTCCACACCGCTGCTTAAAATACGGAATCGCAGTGACGTGCGGTAAATGTCAGGACTTTACGGCACTTTACTTTCTTGTCGTTTACGGCCCGTCACTGCGATTCCGCACCGTTTGTGTATGTGAGCAGTGGTGTGGAAAGTACTCAAAAAAAACGGGGCGGGGGGATTCCGTACCGTCACCGTTTTTTAAGCAGCGGTTTGGTCGCACCTTTAATACAGGTTTTTGCAGGTGGTAGGACCTTGTGCAAGGTCCGCCCGGATTGCTACCACCATCTTGCTCGCTACTCCTGCCGTGAAGCAGCAGTGCAGTGCAGAGCCGGTGAAATTACTGGCACTTGAGGTATACGATCTTAGGCCTCTAGCTTGGCAACGTTATCTGCAGTACCCGGGTATTGCAGATGTTTATGGGCGGTGGTGATCTCTTACCATCAGGAGACCCACTTGCTCGTTTGCCAAACAGTCGAATAAAAAAAAAAATACGATAATTGATTGACACTTCGGCGTCGTATTACGATTGAGATCACTTGAGATCAGACTTTTCCCGTTGGAAATACATAACGCAAATTCGAAAATCGAAGTTCGTATCGTTCCATCCCTCTGACACTTATACTATTTAATACGAGAGTGAGAGGGACGGTACGATACGAACTTCGATTTTCGAATTTGCCAGGAGGTCCTCTGTATTTTTACTTATAATCGTATGCTTGCGTTAACTAGGCCAAAGTAACATCGACGTTAAGAAACTTTACCTGAATCATATATTTTTAGTTTACGCCTTATTCTCGAAGTTTTTGCTCATTGAATTTACTTGTAACATGTAACCGTGTCAAATGTACTTCATCCGTTCAATTAGTGCTGAGGTCGCATCAAAGGAGAGTACGTTACTTCCACACAAGTTACAGTCATTTTAACGCTTGTCTAGCTAGACATGGGTTTTAAAACGTTAGTACCGTGAAGTGGAAAATTTCAATAACAATCATGGTTAAGGCGTTTTAAAAATTATCTAGAATACGTTTGGCTATTTTGACTGAATGAATACCCGTAAAGTAAAGGGTTTTAATTGCAGTTTTTGATAGGCTGAAGTCGCGACTTTAAAGCGGTACGTTGTGAACATAAACCAATGTAGGGAAATTTTATCCCGAAATACAGGAGTGTTCAGTCAGACTTACGAATATTCCTGTTTAATTTGAAAGTACATACGTGAATTCTTTCGGTATCTCCAGTCATCATCATCACTCATCAGCTTGCATCCACGACTTTGTCCCGTTACGTAATTCTTTATCTCATGGGAATTATGTGAAATCCATTCATACTCCTTGTCGACACTATAAACGGAAGGTATCGAAGAAAAATTTCAGCTTTCACAGTCAAATAGTTTGGGCTTGTGTTGATGAGTCAGTCAGTCAGGCCTTTATAATAGTGTATTAAGGTTAGATATGAGTGAGGAAGTGGAGTGGCATGCTAGAAAAAAATTGACCAATAGGATTACCGCATTTTCCTACTCTCGTTCAGCACTGCTTGTGTGTGTGGGATTTTTCCTCGCACACCCCTAAGCTGGGTACTGACTGACCAACGTTACAAGGTGAAATGTACATTCGCATCGAGCATGTTACGCATTGAGCATGTTCGCTGTGTTCTCAAAATCTGCGTAATGTTGCTCGTCAAAACTTGTGCTCCATATTCGCCAGCCACTCTCAGTAAAGATGGCTGACTTGTTACAGCGTACTGACTGAACCGCGTAACAGTCTAAGGATTCGCCAAAAAACCCGACAGCCGGGTGGAGCACTCAAAGCGAGCAACGAGCGGCTCGTTGCTCGCTGGTTTCCCCGTAACACTAAGTACTGACTGCACGAATGCTCGCTGTGCAACATGTTACATTACACCTCGTAACGTTGGTCAGTACCCACCTTTAGGTTTTCTGTACCATAAAATCTGCACGCTACAGCTCAAAGCGGGACGTGTCGTGAGAGTTGCGTTACGATGCTGATGATTGCGTAGTCCGGAGCCCATGGAATTATTAGGGACCCATTGATACCGGCAATGGAACGCGACTCGCATGATATATTTCGCTTCTCTACTGTTAATAAGATATGTTGGTAGAAGAGAAACACCTATATGGCTACGTTTCCACCAGAGATGTCCGAGAATGCGTAGCGAGGAATGTGTAGCGCGGCTCTAGTGGAAACAGCTCAGCGGAGCGAAGATAGGTAAATGAAACGTTTCTATTGGTTCATGACAAACACATTCATAGCACATCCCTGGTGGAAACACAGCCTTATGCATGTGAGCATAAGCACTAAGGTTGTTCAGTTTGGGAAAGATTCTACTTTGCTCACAAATTCTGACATAACTAACTGCTAGCTCTAGCTTTGCGACTGTTTCGAAACATTTTCACCTGCTTCAGTTAATACTTCTGCTAGTTTTCCATATCGCATCTGGTGCCTTCGCTTTAAAGCTATTGCCGCATATGCACTTGTGTATTCTTTTAACTGTATTATTTTGTGAAGCCGTATTTTCTTCGCTCGAACTAAAGCTTTCCAAGGACCGCGGAAGTATGGGGCAGAAGGGGCCAAATACCCTTTTTTTAAATTAAATAATGACATTTCTGTTGATTGAAGGAAAGGGTGACCAAAGAAGTTTACCCTACAAGTGACAGAGTACTTCCGTGGTTTTTGGATGGTTCCCAAAACATCCAACCCTCAGAAGATCATCCCAAAATATCCGAATCTAAGGCGGTTTCCTACTTGTCTGACTTGATGCGATAGAATGACATAAGTTTCTTACATTTAGTCCGGTCAGGGCTTTAGGGCTTTGGGGCCGAGTCTCTTAGACATCAGCGAATGTGTAGCTGTTGGAAAGTATTAAAGATCATGTCGTTGCCAAGAAAAAGCCATTATTTTCATGTAAACGAATATTTATGACCCTTGACATGAGAGAGACATTTAAGAGCCTTGGCATGGGCCGCGTGTGCCTTTTAGGAACCTCGTGGGGTCTTGGGCATGGGTCTCGTTTACCTTTATAGAAAAGACGGAGAAATTAAGGTGGATGAACTATGACCAAAGCTGGACAGAAGAACTCTAAACGTATCACGTCATACAGTATGAACACGGCTTTACGAATAACATTCAACATTAGATCTAATAGATTTACTGAGAATATAATGTTTTGGGAAAGTTGTTTTTGAAGTGTCTTCTTTGTTTTATGTTCAACCCCCTTGTTTATAAAATTGTAATAAGTTGGTAACCTCGAGTATTGAACGTAACTGAGGGAGTGAGGTGCGGGGAGGGCGTATGCCTACTGTCACTGCGTTCCCCGCGCCTCACACTTCCCCTGAATCTTGGTTAAATTTTTCTTTTGTCTGTTTCTAGCAAAGGCAAATGTCTATGTTGGAGATAAAGACAAATGATATTGCACAAGCTAGCAGACGTTTATAAATAAGGGAGCTATTTTAGTTGATGCCACGATAGCTTGTAATTTAGTGTTTTTACTGATGATAGAGTATTTTGATACTATGACAAATTTTTAGTTTAATTTACATTTTCTATAAACGATTTATTTGGAAATCTCGACCTTTTCGTGGCGTCAACTTTGTGTGTTGTGTTCTTTTCTATTAAGCACATTTTCATATGCCTCTTCACGGTGCGTGTGAAATCGTTCGTGTATTACGTACATTGCGTAGCTGTGAATTTATCGAGTTATATTTGATAGACCAAGCGCTGCAATGTAATGCTAATCGCACGAATTTCCTACCACCGTCATGTATAGGGTACAACTTAATTCAGTCAGGGTATATATGAAGTGCAGAGATATCACTTCGGTTGTTGATCCACTCTCATAGATTATTTAATTGTATAGAATGACCATTTCGGCTTCGACTTCTGTCGTCTCACAAGTGACAATTGAATTTTGACAGGTCGTCAAGCTCGTCACACATTGGCATGAATTACATAACTCCTAGCGCCACTTAGTTATTAAATAAAAAAATTGCTACATTCAACAAAGTACAGTGTTTATATTATAAGTTTTTTTTTTACTGCTTTATGGTGTGCAATAAAGAATATTTGTATTGTTGTATTGTACAGTCACCTGCATTATAATAATATCTGCCACTGCGGAGTGTGCAAAAATATCTGACATGTCCTACGGCAATAAAAAATTAGAAATAGAGTCGTATCAGATATTTATGTACGCTTTGCTGTTAGATATTTTTGCTGGTGACTATACTATCAAAGATCTTCCAGCTAGTGTTGATAGAAATTCAAGTTATTGGAGTCTTCATTTCTAAGACGCGACTCATATTCACGAAACTGAAAAAACTTCCTAGACTAAAAGTCTAAAAGTTTCTAGAGTCTTATCGTTTTCAAACTCTGTTGCCACTTTAAAAACTGACCGCTATTGGTTAGTAAATTAGAAAAATTGGTCAAGGATAGCTGTCTTAAAAGTACAGTCACCTGAATTAATATCTGCCACAGCGGACCGTGCAAAAATATCTAACACGTCCTACCGGCCCTAGAAATAGAGCCGTATCAGATATTTATGCACGCTTTGCTGTGGCAAACATTAATGCAAGTGACTGCACTATTATGAAGTGGCGAAGCACTGATTACATTATTCAGTATGGAGTGTCCACTCTACGTCTGCAATTTATTTGCTCTCTGCATCTCGTATTAATCCGGGCTCTGGATCAAGTTGTATCCTAAGGGCACTACACTAGGACGCCTTGGCCGTACCAGCTAATACGTGTTCTAAACAAATTTGACTTTGCCAGACATCGTCCAAGCCAGAATCGTTATTTATTAGTAGCAAAATTTCCATTCACAATTTTTCCCAAATACTTTTTTCAGCCATGGTTTTTTACAGAAGGTTATTTTGTTAATCGCGTTTTTTCTAATTTTAATTTTCACAGTAACATACATCGCACCTCTATTACATTACAACAACGACTTAAATGCAATTTTTTTCATAAAAATTACTTAATGATGCGAATTGCTATATTAATATCGCAGCGTTTCGCATCATTAAGTATTTTTTTTGCAAAAAAAAAAATAATTTACGTCGTTGTTGCAATAGAGGTGCGACATGGGTAGATTTATGCCGAAGGGCCAAAAGCACACATAAGTACGCGGAGCTCCGTTAATACAGATTCTGTGTCGATTAAAATCTAAAAAGACGCGAAACAGTTTCCTTAAAAAACCATAGCAGGAAAAACACACCTGGGAAAGGGAATGGAAGTTTTGTTACTAGGAAATAACGATTCTGTTAAATTGATCTAATCAGAACCAGCGAAAGTTTGGTTGGATGTTTACAATACAAATGTTTTTTTTGCTAATAAGCGGCAATGTTTAAAAAAAAACTATGTAAATTGATGGAACGGTAGAGCTGGAAAAGTTATGGCGTCCGGTTGTGGCAGGGCGCTGTAGGCATAACTCTGTTTCTGCATTTAGCTCTAGTGTAGTGTTAGAGCATGTAGAGATACCTAAGCGGAGCATCAAAGTGGTCCCGGACCTACCCAGTGCAGTGAAAGAGCCTACTAACACACGTGACAGGTAATAGTAGTCAATAGAAGTTAACCCTATTCCAGGCGTAGTGCACATAGCGCGACCACATAAATGTACCATCAGCCAAATATGTAGTCTACCACCCTAAGGCAGTTGTCTCACCGCCGGCGAGGAAACGATTGGCTATCGACTTTTTTCTCGCTCAAGAAACGAACAAAAGATATAAGATATCCTGTGTGAGTAAAAGAGACATATATATTAATAGTTGATCGCTGGCGGTTCACACTGCCGGCGAGAACTCGCTCTTACATCTTTTGTCGCAGCGACAAGAGCTATAAAACTCGCTGGGCTATAAAACTAGCTCAGCGATACTCGCTGAGCGCTGTTAGCTTTGGCGGCCGCGAGTGGAGCGAGTAATCGCCCGTCGTGCTCGAACACTCGCTTTTCACTGCTCGCCCACTTGTTTCTAGTTACTCGCTCTGCTCGCTTCTCGCTCATCGTCGGCGGTGGGACAAGTGCCTTAAGTTGATAATCGTTTGCTTGTCACAAAACAATAATGCCAATAGACGTGTCTGTCATCTTGAAAGTTCGACTTTAGCGACATATTAATTTGACAGGAACTTGTTTAAAAATTGATAGACCACTTATTTGCTGATGGTACATAAATATACGATCTTGCTAAATTAACAATAGTACCAAAATTAATTGAAACCATTATGAATATTATTTGTTTTTAAATTAATCCCTCATAGGTAAGCAATAATATAAAATGTGATTCATTTTGTGCTAGCGTATCTAAATGCGCGGGGCCTGGAAAAGGGTTAAAGTAGCTATTTATTTATTTTATCTATAACTAATATTGTCTGACTGACTAAAATAAAACGTTATAAACTTAAAGTAGGTATATAAATTTAAATCACTTGCCATAATCATTTATTGCTTTGAAATTCAATTTTCATAACATTGAAAAGTTAGAAGTACAAAAATATACATTTATACTATTTATTATATACTATTTGATACAAGACTAGCCTGTTCCCCGTGACTCCGTCAAAGTCAAAGTCAAAGTCAAAGTCCAGTTGTCAGATTGACTTGAAATTTGGAATACTTATGTAAATCGCGTGACAGTACAACAATGTAGTAGTGACATCAAAGTCAAAGTCTAAATATCTTTATTCAATTTAGGCTACAACAAGTACTTATGAATGTCAAAAAAAATCTACCACCGGTTCGGAACAACCTCTGCTGAGAAGAATCCGGCAAGAAACTCAACGAGGTATATATATTTTTTTAACAGATTTACAATATTATTAAACGATATCTATACATCACAAGTATTTAACACAACTTCATTTCAACTCCGTCTGAGTAGAATTCGTTTATAGCTATCCCGCGGGAACTATGAAATTCTCCGGGATAAAAACTATCCTATGTCCTTACCTCGGGACTCGAAGTATCTGTTTAGGCCTTAGTGCTGTCAACGCGTGTTTAAAAACGTGTGCAAAAAGTATACATGAAGTTCACTGGTTCAGTAACAGCCTATTCACCATGGCCTTGGGTAGCATTGAATAGTATACATGGCTAAGGATTTATTAATGACCGAGCGCGTAACAAAGCAGATGAGGCCAAATTGTCTCTTACTCGTCCGTTTATAATTGACCCACAATTATTGTACAACTAGCGTTTACCCGCGGCTTCGCACGCGTAAATCATTAGCAGTTGAATTGAAATTCCGGGATATTATTGAGTTCTCGTGGGAATTCCCTAAAATTTCATCGTGGTTTTCATTGACGTTATATTATAACAACCATGCCAAAATTCATGACTAAGCCCAGCAGTTATTAGTTCGAGATTTTATCCCTATCCCGTGGGAATATTTGGATAAAAAGTAGCCTATGTTTTATTCCAGACGTCCAGCAACCTACACATACTTACCAAATTTCATGACTCTAAGCCCAGCGGTTGTTATTTCAAGATTTTAATCTCTACCCCGTGGGAATATTGGGATAAAAACTAACTTTTTGCTTAATTTCATCCAAGCCGTCCACCCGTTTCAGCGTGAAGAAGTAACAAACATACTCACTCACTCACAAACTTTCACATTTATAATATTAGTAGGATTTGGTATGTAGATAGCTGGACATCTGGAATAAAACATAGGCTACTTTTTATTCCGATATTCCCTCGGGATAGGGATACAATCTCGAAACAACAACCGCTGGGCTCAGTCGTGAAATTTGACTTGATTGTTTTTAATGTAACGTCAATGAAAACCACGATTTAATTTTCGGGAATTCCCAGGGGAATTTTTAAAAAACATTAAATTTTCATTCAGCTGCTGGATCTAATGATAAATAAAATAATATCACGGGACACTTGACATCAATTGAGTTAGTCCCATAACATAACCAACAAACAGTCTGTGGCACCGTAGCTCTTAAACGGGTGGACCGATTTGGATGCGGTTTTATTTGAAAGAAGGTTTTCTAGCGATGGTTCTTGGACATGTTTTATCAAAATCGGTTAAGCCGTTTTTGAGATATTGAACTTTGAAGTGACAATATCGGGGTTTACCAACTTCTTGTTGGTTAGGTTATATTTTACTAACAATTACTAACAAAATGGATGTGATCGTTTGAGTATGTAAATGAATAAATTATTATTATTAGGGTATTGCAGCTACTACAATTGCCAACACAAAACATCTGTATTCTCTTGTAAATTTTGAACGCTCCAGCACTAATTTAGAGCTTATCTATCACTTATCAGTCAAACATGGTGTTATCTATGCGGTGTGTTGCATATACAAACACGCTGAGATTGGACACGGTAAACATTGAACATTTAATTAACTAAACAACGACTGGATGGCCATGTCACAGCCAAGTGGTTAGAGAACCTGACTACGAAGCTTGAGGTCTCGGTTCGATCCCCGCCCGGGTCAGATATTTGTATGAATAATACGAATATTTATTCTCGGGCCTTGGATGTTTAATATATATTTAACTATGTATTTATCATGTACGTATGTTTATCCGTTGCCTAGTATCCATAGTACAAGCTTTGCTTAGTTTGGGACTAGGTCAATTGGTGTCAAGTGTACCATGATATTTATTTATTTATTTTATTAAACCCAGTGGTTTTTAAGATTTTATCGAATATCGGGATAAAAAATAGCCTATGTGTTAATACCAGATGTCCAGCTACATACCAAATTTCATTCAAATCCGTCAAGCCGTTATAGCGCGAAGGAGTAAAAAATATATACACACATCTCACAAACTTTCGCATTAATAATATTATAGTAGCCTAACCTAACCAACAAAAGGTAGGAAAACCCCCGACATTGTCACTTCAAAGTTCAATAGCTCAAAAACGGCTAAACTGATTAATGATTAATACAACATGTCTAAGAACCGTCGCTAGAAAACCTGCTTTCAAATAAAAAAAACCGCATTAAAATCGGTCCACCCGTTTAAGAGCTACGATGCCACAGACAGACACACATAGCGGTCAAACTCAGAGTATTAATCATTATTCCGAAGACTAATGATCAAAACCCCTACACTTCCCATAAATTCTCCCTGAAGAAATACTCACATTTCTTGTAAATTAAAATTATTTTAAATGAAATAAAATCAAATCCCCAATTAATATTAATGAAATAAAATTAATAACACATCTCACAAACTTTCGCATTAATAATAGTAGGTTTGGCAAAAATTGCCTTGAGTACGCAATAGTCTCGTTTATTTCAATGAATCTAATTATAGTTAGGCGAATATAAACTGGTCGCGTGTTTAGCAGACATTTTTTTGTTGTTTTATTAATACGAATGGAAAGATACCGGCAAAGTGATAGTTGGATCCGCACCGAGAGCTCCTCGTCCAACTTTATATTGTATCAATGAATATCCAGTTAGCAGAGCCCATCTTCTAAGCACGTCTCATCTTATACGCAGTTCAGGGCTATATCAAATGGTTACTGACAAAAATTCAGATTTTCGGACTTGTCTTATTGTTTGTGATATAACTTATAAGCTTCGGCTATTCGCTGGGTGCGAAGTACTAGGTGGGGGTAATGAAATCTATCGCAGGGCTAATAGTAGAAATAATGTAGGTTCTATCATCTGTCATACTCATATGAATCTGTCATTAGCAAAGCAATTTGTGTAGACTTAACTGCCTTATTTTAGTAATAGATGTTTGTCTTCTTGAATTATTGAACACTGTCCCTGTTTTGTTCTTAATTCCTCTACATCCCGGACATGTCCAGCAGATACCAACAATTTTCCTTTTGAACCGTTTTTTCTTTTGTGGTTGAAATTTTATATTGAGTAATACACACAAAACCAGTCGTCAAAATAATACGTATTTTGATCTGAAAACGATATTTAATTATTACTAGCGATAAAAGAACAATTATATATGTTTACTATTATTTTAAGACACCATTAAAGTAGCTTTATCTTTTTGTTTTACAATAAAAGTACGACTAATTATGTAGTAAACAAACCCTGACATAACCAAAATAAAACACACTTTTTGAATAAATTTTACTTACTTACCTCATTTAATTTTAATGACCAAAAATGAATTCACAGCCCTTTGTTCACCCAAATCACGATAGCACAGTAATTTTGTATTATAAATGAATACGTGATATGTTTGATTTTTAGGCAGAGGCATTAAAGTACGAGTGTGGTTTTAGATCACACGAATGTTTTAATGCCTAATTATGTATAGCCGCATACATAACTTTATCTACATGCATATCATAAGTTTTCTATAATATGTTCAGATATGGCCTGTATTTTGACTTTGACTTTGATTTTGACTTTGACTTTGACTTTGACTTTGACTTTGACTTTGACTTTGACTTTGACGACTTTGACTGACTTTGAATAATAATTATTATCTACATGCATGTCATAAGTTTTCTACAATATGTACAGATATGCATTGTTAAAAAAAGTATTACCGATACTTTAATGTAAACATTAAGATGCACTGTACTTTAATGTGAATATTAAGATACACCCGCAGATACCAGGTTTCTTAATAAAGGCCATTTGATAGTCGTTTCTGAACATATAATAGGGAAGTTATGATATGCATGTAGATAAAAGGATATTCAGCTCAGCTGTTTCTTTGTTTAAACTGACCTCTGTCTCACCTGATGAAAAGTGCAGATATAGGCCAATGGTATATTGTACTGGTTCAGTCACAACCTATTCACTCTAGCCTTGATGAACCCTAGAATCATGGGTCTAGATTACACAACTGGCTGAAATTCAATTACATTTTATGACGCCAACGTCTAATGTGTTTACATTTCTACCTGGTGATAATACTCTGATCCCCTTATCAGTTCCCGTTACTAAATTTCCATTCACGAGCATATTTCATCTCTTGTCACTAGCTGTTTTTGAAGACTTGGTTTTGTGATCCGAAATCTTCGCCATTTTCACGACCCTGTGGCCATAGAAATGGTTTATAACGCCTTAGTAAGGAGTAAGTTGGAGACATCGTCGATCGTATGGAATCCCTATGAATCGACGTATGTCTTACTTCTTGAGAAGGTTCAGAAAGTGTTTTTTAGGTTCCTTTATAAAAAAATATTTGGATTCTACCCGTATCTGTACCCTGCTAAGTATCTTCTTGGTTCCCTTGGGTACAACTCCTTGGAGGTCAGACGGAATTATCAGCTTCTGATCACGTCATGTCAAGCTTTGCGTGGTCAGTCGGTCTGTCCCGAACTTGTAGGACGTCTTGTGCGACTGCATGTCCCGGATATCCCGAGGATCCGAGCGATCTGTTGGCCGTGCCGCCGGCCACCATGTCGTGCAGAAACTCGCCGCTGCCCCGTGCCCTTACACAGCTCAATGCGGTCCTGGCATCGACACCTGAGTGCGACTTGTTTGCGTGGCGATGGGCGGCAGTTTGTACTGAATGCTTGAGGTACTGTGAGGCGATGGACGATAGATGTACTACTGTTCCAGTATAATTTGTTTGTTACCTGTTAGTGTTTATTCGTTAAAACAATAATCTTTCACAGTTAGTCTAAGGGGCTGTTTCACCATCCATTGATTAGCGTTAACCGACGGTTAAATGTGATGCCGTCTCCGTCTATTCGAACAAAATAAAAAGAGACCGCATCACACCTAACCGCCAGTTAACACTAATCAATGGATAGTGAAACAGCCCCTAAGTTTCATGATAAATTGGACATTAAGTACTATAATGTCATGTAAACGTTTTTATCAATAAATAAATAAATCTTATCGCTCTTATCGCGCCGATAAACTTCCTGAATGGATCACTGGTGTTAACCAGTTTTATCATTGAATTCCTGTTGTCTGTTTAATCGGTGTTTATCAGTTATCAGTGTCCATCTCCATTCAAACGTTTCGACAGTAGGAACAGATAAGAAAATCGCGAAAAGAAAATTCGCAAATTTATTTTAGGTTCCGTTTCCATCAGAAGGCTCAGGCCTGAAATGTCTGTTTTCCTAAAATGTACAATTCTCAAAACGTCTGCGTTTTGTCAGCTTTCACAAAATGTCTGCTGTTTAAAATGTGTACAATCTCAGGAAGTCGTCTATTCATAATGTTTACATTCCTATTAATATTAGCATTACCATAATTTTTGCTTTTCCGTTATGTTCACTTTTTTAAATGGTTATAGTCTTGTTATGTTTGTTTTCCCATAATGTCTGCTTTATTTTCAAATCAATGTTCTAAATGTAAAAGGTTTAATTGCTTGCATACTTACTGTTTGATAACATAAATATCTATAAGTACCATAAAATTACTGGCATTCAAGATAAGGTTAATAACGTTTAGTGACTGAAGACCATGATTGGAAACCATTTAGAGACATTTTGGGAATAAGACTTTTCTGGAATGCGAAGGCGGATATTTTGAGATTGCAGATATTTAGAGAATAAGCACCTTCTGAAAAAGCGAACATTATAGAAAAACTCATTCTTGGAGACAGGTAATTTTAATACTTAGATTACATTTTGAGAAACTGACATTATGCAAAAGACGTATTGACATTCTGAAAAGCAGACATTTTGCGAAAAATACATTTTATGAAAACGGATATTTCAGGTCTGAGCCCGAGGAATGTGTTTTTTAACGAACCAATGGAAACTGTTATTTACATTTAGTTAGCCTCGCTCCGCTCCGCTCCGCATTAGAGATGTGCTGTGGGAGGATAGGTAAATGAAGCGTTTCTATTGGTTCATGAAAAACACAACCCTCGCAACACATCCTCGCACATATCTGGTGGAAACGCAGCCTTCTTGTATTTATACACCGTGTTTTTCTTGATTTTCGTTAGCTTCCATAGACGGCTCGGTCAATAGAGAATATTACTGCAATGTTCTGGCGGTAGAATGCAGCACTATAGCACAAACCGTAAACAGTTTTTTCAATTATGATTGTTTTTTTGGAGTTTTTTTGTATTTTTTATTTCAACTCCAAATTTGTTACTTTTACGGGCCCAGTGCGGATTGGGAACTTCACACACACCATTGAATTGCTTCGCAGGCTTGTGCAGGTTTCCTCGCGATGTTTTCCTTCACCGCAAACCTCGTGGTAAATTTCAAATGTAATTCCGCACATGAATTTCGAAAAACTCAGAGGTGCGAGCCGGGGTTTGAAACCACGATCCTCTGCGTGAGAGGCCATAGGTCAAACCACTCGGCCACCACGGCTTATTATAAAAATTAGTCTATCATATTTCTGTATTCTATAGTATTTGCAGTTTGTTTGTAGTTTTTATTGTTCATTGTAATAAACATAAACAATGTAATAATTGATCATCGTTTTTATTACAGATCTACTGTTTTAGAGTGAGTAGTGTTTTTTTTTTTCAATTTTTATACCGCATTAAGTATTTATGCATGCTGTTTTTGATATGCTTATTGCACATTTTTAATTGCCTGCATTACAATAGAGTAATTAAATGCTTAATCAAGATAACATAATACCCAGCTAAAAAATTATGTATTACTAATACTATGATACTATGTTGATCGAAATAAAAATATTATTCACTTTATTTATTATTATTATTATTTACTATTTTTGAGTACAAATACGAAATTGGCACATATAATTTAAGTAAAATACGGAAATAAAAATGTTAAATACTTAACTATATTGTGCAAAATGTTGTCCAACTTAATAACTGAGTAGGTACTAAATTACACTTGTATGGACAAGGAATTAAATTCATGAGCCACTATAGAACCATTTCACAGTAAACCTCATAGTGACATACTTATTAACTTTTTTTTTATAATTTTTGCATTATATTTAAAATTGTAAATTATTTGTATGGGGGGGGGGGTAGTTATACCAATAATGCTATAACACCTTGTGTGTGTTATAACCACCTATGTTTACAAATAAAGATACTTTGTTTGACTAATTAACAAGGAAAATCGTAATGACTTTTCCTTTGAAAAGGTTCCATGGTGGCTCATGAATTAAAGTCCTTGGCGGTACACATAAAGGTCACCACACCGTATCATACCATGACCGTATTAGGAACGTGTCATGCAAAAATATATTTTTTGTATTGAAATCGTTTTGAGACACGAAACCCTAAAATGAAATGAAAATGAAATGAAAAGTTTTTATTGATTCAGAAACAGTGTAACATAAAATACAGTATCAGCGGGCCCCGAACTAGTCAGTGCCTGTATCTTGGGCGAAGGAGAAGGAGAAGGTTACTTTATATATCTGCTGTTTTTTAGTGTCCGTATATATATTTTCCGGTTGTTATCCGGATTTAAGAATCCATTTTTTGTTTATACCTTCTTAGTAATGAGTGTATCAGTCACATTTTGAAGTCCATCTTTTTTGTGACTTAAGGAAAAACATACATCTAGCTGATTAATTCAGTATTAATGAACTACATCCTTCCTTGATAGTCCACTAACACACGTACAAGAGAGTTAAGTTTTTGCGATACGTGTTTTTTTTGCAAATCCCGCCCTTTTTTCGACTAATTAATTAATTAAACTCTTTATTCAGACAATTACATAGTCCATGTTGTTAGTTACAAAATCTTATACTTATGTTAGTAACAATAAAAAGAGATCACGTGCATTGAAAATTTGGATCAATGAAAATATATGTCGCATAGACTTAGCCGTCTTGAACATGTGGTAGCGGAGTAGCGAGGTAAGTATGTAGCTTCATAATGGTGCCTAATGTTTTCTCACTGGCCAGCCCGCTTTAGGCCCCAGCAAGGGTTCCCAAACTCAAAATATAAAAGTCCGGTAAATAGAACCTGATTTCATGTAAAAACAATGACTATTTGTCTCAATTTCAGTTATACCTAAACAGAAAAGTGACGTCTCAAAATAAATATGAAAAACTGATTAACCTCATAAATCCATTTTTTTTAAACAGACCGAGTCGTAAACTCCCGGACCCCGATGCTATTTTGAAAATAAATAAATAAAATTTAATTTCTTATTTCATTGACAAATTTGTACTTCACATAGTACAGTCGGCACTTATTGTTACAATTGATTTGTACTTTATGAAGTAAGCAAAAGGATTTCAGAGCAAGCATTGATATTATTTGTTGTGCTATTAATATGCCATAAATTAAAAAAAACTTTCTACTCTATTTAATTTCAAATCCTTAGATTTATAAAATCTGGTTGAAGAAGAAAGATGTTAATATATGGTAACTCTTTCCAGTGGCATCTCATAAAAAAAAGAACTAAAATAAATAAACAAAATTAATGACCCTCAATACCACTTCAAAGTCAATGTCAAAATATCTTTATTCAATTTAGGCTATAACTAGCACTTATGAATGTCAAAAAAAATCTACCACTGGTTCGGAAAAACCTCTGCTGAAAAGAATCCGGCAAGAAACTCAACGAGGTATACTTAACCCAAGAAACCCTTCTCAGCTGCTTCAAACAATGCTTTAGCTTTCGTACGTCCAAAAAAAACGCATATTTCCATGTTCTTATTATTTCCAGATATATAGAAAATAAGCTAAAAGAAGCCCTGAAATTGGACAAAGGCATGGGCTGCGAGATACCAGTGCTGGATCCGTTTGCAAAGGAGGTCACCCAGTTCGACAAGGTGCTGCCCAAGATAAAATGCCTCGGGAAGGACTGGGTGAAATGCTATGTAAGTCATTAGAGACCAGATTGCATCATTGCAACATAAAAAGCTTGAAATGTACATGGCAAATGCTATACTTGGTTTGGATAGCTAATTAAGTTAATATAAATAAATAATAAATAAATATTACGGGACAATTCACACCAATTGACCTAGTCCCAAAGTAAGCTTAGCAAAGCTTGTGTTATGGGTACTAAGCAACGGATAAATATAATTATATAGATAGATACATACTTAAATACATAGTAAACACCCAAGACCCGAGAACAAACATTCGTATTTTTCATACAAATATCTGCCCCGACACGGGAATCGAACCCGGGACCTCAAGCTTCGTAGTCAGGTTCTCGAACCACTAGGCCATCTGGTCGCCTAAACTTAATGTAAGTATGTAAGCAAACTTCAGCTGCCAGATTTGCAGGTGGTAGGACCTTGTGCAAGGTACGCCCGGATTGCTACCACCATCTTGCTCGCTAATCCTCCGTGAAGCAGCAGTGCTTTCACTGTTGTGTTTCGGCGTGGAGAGTAAGACAGCCGGTGAAATTACTGGCACTTGAGGTATCCCATCTTAGGCCTCTAGGTTGGCAACGCATCTAAAATACCTCTGGTGTTGCAGATTTTTATGGGCGGTGCTGATCTCTTACCATCAGGAGACCCACTTGCTCGTTTGCCATCCAGTCGAATAAAAAAAAATCGGTACATTCAAGGATTTAAAACATTTTACTTATCTATCATTGTAATATTTGTAATTCAAACTAGACTAGTGTATTTCAATACAGAAATGTAAATGTTTAGGTAGTTTAATGGGAGAATTTCAATGTTTACGCCAATTGACGTTGTTTTGTTTACATTTAGTCTAAATTTAAGTCATTTAGTATAAATCCTATGCAAACCAGTATATAAATCCATATTAATATTATAAATGCGATTGTGTGTGTGTTTTTGTATGTTTGTCCGTCTTTCACGTCGAAACGGAGCGACGGATCGACGTGATTTTAGGCATAGAGATAGTTTATGGGCCTGAGAGTGACATAGGTCAAAGTCAAAGTCAAAAGTCAAAATATCTTTATTCAATTTAGGCTGTAACAAGCACATATGAATGTCAAAAAAAATCAACCACCGGTTCGGAAAAACCTCTGTTGAGAAGAATCCGGCAACTTTTTATCTCGGAAAAATGCACAGTTCCCCAGGGGACCGCGCGCGATAACCGAACTCCACGCGGGCAGAGCCGCGGGCAAAAGCTAGTATGATATAAAACTGTTAAAAAACTGTATTCACAAACAATGATAAGAAGACGAATATTACAAGTTAAAGCTTAACAAACTGATACATGTGCCTGGGTGGAAACTTTTACCAATCAATTCACTAGATTTTCTTGACAAAAGTATGGGATGACAATGTGACATTAGAAGCACAAAGTTCCATACTGGTACGTACGGGATTCAGTTTGTTCGACAATACATGAAAAGTACTAGAAATACGATAGGACATATGGATCTGAGACGTGGAGCTTCTCTGGCCTTATGAGTAGGCTCAGAGTTGCTCAGCGAGTTGGGAGAGCTATGCTCGGTACCACTGCCATGAGTTAACAGTGACCGTACTCGATAGCGACGGCGTAAATTATTTGTAGAGGCGCTGTACAATTCTCCATACAAATAATTTACGCCGTCGCTATCAAGTACGGTCACTGTAAACGCATGGTAGTGGTACGGGGTTTCTCTATGAGGAGTCAGAAATGAGGAGATACGTAGAAGAGCAAGGGACACCGACATTGCCAAGCGAATTAGCTCATTGAAGTGGCAATGGGCAGGCCATATAGCACGGAGAACAGATGGCCGTTGGGGCCGAAAAGCTCTCGAATGAAGAACGCGGTTCGGCAAGCGCAGCGTAGGACGTCCACTAACGAGATGGACAGATGAACTGGTTAAAGCCGTGAGTTTAGAGTGGATGCAAGCCGCTTCCACCCGAAGCAATTGGAGGTCTATGGGGGAGACCTATGTCCAACAGTGGACGTCCTACGGCTGATATGATGATGATAGATAGATTGATAAACGCTGACCAGAATTATAAAAAAATCTCGTCATATTGCGAAAAACCAATAGAACTAATTTCTTGCACTGGTAACACTAAATTCAAATGTCATCTGTCTATTGCTGTCAAAGTTTAACGTTGTTTGCGCGTGGTATTTTAAAGTGTTATTTTGTGTTTTTGTGCGTTAAAATACCGAAGACTATCCATAGCCTTGGAAGGAAAATAATTCACAATTTATAAAAGTATTTTTCATAAAAAAAGTCCGAGGGATTAGAAAATATTCCTTTAAATAACACCACCGACACCGTTATCAATATGACTGCTGGTAGGTATCGTATAGTACACTTAGTAAAGAATTTTGCAATATAAAACGTAGAAGTGCTGCCCTCGCGTCAGGTTTTTATATTCCTGGTCAGCCTTTAAAAAACTTTAGTGACATGCATGCTAAGACAATAATAGGACGACAAATATTAGAAATTAAGTACATATACGCTCCAAAAATATTACCCTCCTGGTCGGTTAAAGTATTATTTCTTGTTCTAGCACGCCAATTGCAGACTAGTGGACGAGATAAAGGAAACGCACAAACATATAAAGTGTAGTTATAGAGACATACTGTATCAGAGTGATCTCAAGTATGTGATAGGCCCTGTATGGGAGTCCCCAGACGGAAGCTATGAGTTGAAAGCCAGCGACCATGCCAAGGTGACGTGTAAAGGAGTCAGAATCTCTGAGTAAGTTTCCTTGCAACTTTTTAAGAGTTAAAGGGTTTACATACTACATAAAAAAGTTCTATTCCAAAGAAAATCTATCTTAGTACAGTACCCGACGATAAAGATTGCACATCAGTCTTCGGAGAAAGTCAATTGGTTGTTCACGACGATTTCCGAACACTGGAAACAATCCATCAATCATTGTATTTATGAAGTGACGTTTTATATCACTTTTATGGACTTAAAATTAGTTTATGTCAAATTAAATTAATGACATGTAAACTTCGGATATCTATAGAGAGCTGTTGCAACTACTAGAAAAAGGATAGTTCCCTCTTTTTCCTAAATATACCATTGTACAATTTAAAGTTTTGGGGGGTTTCAACAACTCTTTATTATTTATTTTCATCTAAATGCGTCCGTACTCTATTGCACCTGTACAACGACTGACAAACGTCACATAAGTAGTGTGTGACAACGCTCTACGAAATTAGCCGAGTCTCTTTCCAAAGACCGATGTGCAATCTTTATGGCCGAGTACTGTAGACGCGAACTTTAAAAAACGAGCCTACTCATTTCTCACGACAACGCATCCATAACTCAGCTTACGTATGTTATGGATGTACATGGGCGGCGGTGATTGCTTTCCATCAAGTCACCCGCCTGCTCGACGCTCGTATTCTCCCTATCATAAAAAAACATGTAATTTCAGTGATAGCCGACAAGAATGGTCCGGTAACGTGATAGGGTTCCGATCGACAGTGAGCCCCAAGCAGCCCCCGCCGGGCCGCGAGGACTCTTTCAACGTGCTGATCTTCGGCTTCGACACCACCGCGAGGAACGGCTTCATCAGACGCATGCCCAAGAGTTGGAAGGTGCTGAATGAGGAGCTTGGGGCTGTTGTGATGGAGGGGTGAGTGCCAGTATCCTATGGCTTAGTATCATTTCGTCTGAGAGGCCTAAGTAGCAAATTAGCAATTGGTCTAAGTAACAAGTAGTCTAAGAATCAACAAGGTTTGGATAGGTATTTAACTAAATGTAAACAAGCTTCAGCTGCCAGATTTGGTACATTCAAGGTTTTTATACATTTTACTTAATATCTTAATATCATTGTAATACAAACTAGACTAGTGTATTTCAATACAGAAATGTAAATGTTTAGATAGTTTAATGGGGGAATTTCAGTATTTAAGAGACGAATTGACGTTGTTTTGTTTTCATTTACCTATCCAAACCAAGTATAAGTAGCAAGTGGTCGAAAATTCTTTGTCACAAAGTTGACGGAGCTCCGCTTAGCGGAGCTCCTATTCCGCGTGGCTGAGTCGCTTCGCGCCTTGACGCAACTCTAACCTAACCTATGTTTTTTCAAGCTTTCGACAAAAACAGGTTAGGACCAGTTGTTTTTTAGACTTCTAGCTACTTAGACCACTTGGGTAATGGGCATTTCTATTTAAAGTTGTTGTTGTTGTAAGTTGTGAGTTTATAATATCTTTCCGATTTCAACAAAAATTAGGAGGTAGACTCAGTCCATGATTCCGAGCTGTAAAAACAAAATGTGTTCCCAAAATATTGTATGGATGTGTCCGTTTTGTTACGATTTTTTTAAATAATTTTCGTAACAAAACGTATAGTGAACGTAGCTATGATAAGGTCGTGGGTGAGCAAAGTAACGCCTGATTCTATAAATTATTCACTCCACAAGGTCACCACGGCTGTTGTTGTTATCGTAAAATATTGTTTTCACAACTCTCCTTCAGAAAAGTAACTTTTCTTTCCTGACGAGAGGGAGCAAAGTGCAACTTTTCTGTTCAAGGCTTTTCTAAGTACTTTATTTATTTTTTGAAGTTGATAATTGTAAAGCCACGCCATTTTCTATGCTGGTTGTTCTTTAATAATATTTAGATTTTTTTTTCAAGTTTCTTAATGCTCGGTGTGAAAAGTTGTATGACCTACTTGGGAGCAAAATTATTTTCATCTTGGGCGTTAACACTATCCCTCATTACGCTCAGGATTCTGTTGTAGAATCCTTCGCTACATTCTGGATTCAATGTACGCCCTCGCCGTAAATACACCATTTTGCTCCCTCGTGACACAAATAACTATTGTTTTCCAGCTACAACATAGTGGGTGACGGTACGCCCGCGGCCTTGTTCCCCATGTTGACGGGCAAGACCGAACTGGAGCTGCCTGATGTGCGAAAGAGTAGGCGAAACAACGGGACCATGGACACCTTCCCGTTCATATTCTACAAGTTAAAGGAGGACGGGTGAGTTGTGGAGATTCAGTATAAAGGCCACCCGGCACCCGACCAGCACTGCCTCGACTTTCGGCGTCCACTCGTTGTCGACAGATGGTCCACGGGTGAACGCGCGTAGACAGCGAGCGAGGCGATCCGGTGACGCTACGGAGTCGATGTAATGAGAAGAGAAAGAATACTAACCGCTCGTGGCGAGGCGGTGCTGATCGGGTGCCGGGTGGATCTAATGAGCTGTGACCTTAAACGGGACGAGTTTCATTGTACAACTTTGCAAGTGGTCAAGTTAAGAAGTGGACAACTTTGGAAGTATCGAAAATACAAACTGAGACATGGATGCACAGAAAAACCAGAAAAAGAGACCAGCACTGGGAATCGAACCCAGGTCCGAGGTCAGGGGTAGATGTCGCTAGTGCTGCTGCTTAAGTAGCAAAGTAGAAATAAGCAACCTGAGATATGTATGCATAGGAAAAATTCGTACGCAGCACGGAATGCTGAGGACCTGGGTTCGATTCCCAGTGCTGGTCTCTTTTTCTGGTTTTTCTGTGCATCCATGTCTCAGTTTGTATTTTCGATATGGTTTCACGGGATACCCGTAAAAGTAACAAATTTGGAGTTGAAATAAAAAATACAAAAAGACTCCAAAAAACCAATCATAACTTTGGAAGTGGTCAAGTTAGGAAGTAGTCAAGGTCAACGTAATAAATATTTAACTAATACAGAATATCAATTAAAATTTACAAGAAGTCTAGGCATGTAATACTTTTAAGTACTAGAGGTCAAGGAAACAATCACGTACCTGGGCGGAAACATCATAATCAATTTCGCAATCATTTCTTTGGCGAATGGGCTCAGGATGACTTCGACCACAGTCCCATTTCGTCGCCTTCTTATATGGTCCTCGTTCTCATTATAGTCTACTGTTCTGATTCGCCAACATTCCTACATCGTTATCGTCACTTTCCTATCTTGTCCGCTTTCTTACGGGGGCCCCAGTACCAACTCGTCAACAGTCTTATTTCGACTACAGTGCTAACACGTCAACATTCCAATTTAGACCACAGTGCCAATTCGTCAACATTATTGCATCGTTCACTATCCAGATAAATGCTCTATAAATGATTATTGAAAAGGGGCTTTTCTTTGCAAATTACTCTCGGGATATTTTTCTATTTAAACGCTTAAATTGATCATCTCTGTGAGACAACGTCTGCTAAACGTGGACGAGTTGGCACTGCTGACCAAGTAGTACTTTGGTCTATAAAAGAAAGTGGACGAAATAAGAATGTAGACAAAATGGGATATGGACGAAATCAGAAAGTGGACGGGTTAGGAAGGTGACGATTTAGTAATTGTAGGCTGACGACATGGCACTGTGGACGATTTAAGAAGGTGACGAAATGAGACTGTGGACGAAGTCATCCTGAGCCGGCAAATGTATGGGATGTCAACATGACATTAGCAGCACAAAGGTTCCACCTTGGTACGTGATAGTTTCCTTGTCTGTACTTTGTGATTTCGTTCCTAAAACAAGACAATTCTCAGGTACCGTACGGCGTATTTCGAGGACAGTCCCGCTATAGGCACGTTCCAGTACCGTTTCAACGGGTTCGCTAACCAGCCGGCGGATCACTATCTGCGGGCGTTCTACCTCGAGGAGTCAGCGTCCGTCAAGTGGTGGAAGACTAAGAAGGGGCAGTACTGCGTCGGGGACACGCCGCAGTTCAAGCTGATGATGAATATTACTGAACAGGTAAGGCAACATAGACTCTGGCCAGCGAAAGCTGTCCTCCCATTTTTTTACGAAACTTTAATCTGTGAAAATGGTTATAACCCATATATTTTTAGAATGGGCTAATTATTAGCTTTCATTTGATACCCCACTTGATAGGTTTGAATAAAAATCATTTTTTGAAAATCCGCCATTTTGTTTTTTTAAGAATTAAATGTACCCAGTGTCACTCGCGTCATTAAGACGAATCCAATGACGTATCGTTTATGAAAATCGGTTAAGCCGTTGAGTAGTTACGAGAGGACATAGGAATAGACATGCATACATACTTACATACATACATGATGATGTCCTCCATGTCGTGTCCGACAAAGGCGAACCTTTAGGCTTGTTTATTATGTGCCCGAATATGGCTGGCAAAGCCAAACTTAGTCTTAAAGGTCCTATTACAGGGCGCGCAATGTAATTCACCACTATCATTATACGTGTAAGTGTAGGAAGGTCTCGGGAGGGTCTTTATAGTAAGACGTTTGGCATCCAGGTGTTCAACACATAACCCTCCTTCTTCGCAGTCTGGTAAAAAGAGGCAACAACCTGTAATCCGCTAAATTGAGTAAGATACTGAATAAGATACTGAATAAACTATTTTTAAATTTTTAATTTTCACTTTTTTCTGCAGTTCCTGGAACTAGACGGCAAACGTTTCATATTCACATTTATTGCGGACATCACGCACGATGACTTCAACATGATACAGTCAGCCGATGACGACACGGCGGCGTTGCTTCGGAACTTACAGCGCTACAGTGAGAACACGCTGGTCGTCGTCATGGGGGACCATGGACCCAGGTGAGGCTTATATGGACCCAGGTGGCTTTTTTATTTGACGGGATGGCAAAATTGGCAAACGAGCATGTGGGTCTCCTGATGGTTAGAGATCACCACCGCCCATAGACACCTACAACACCAGGGGTATTGCAAATGCGTTGCCAACCTAGAGGCTTATGATGGGATACCTCAAGTGCCAGTAATTTCACCGGCGGTCTTACTCTCCACGCCGAAACAACAGTGCAAGCACTGCTGCTTCACGGCAGGATTAGTGAGCAAGATGGTGGTAGCAATCCGGGCGGACCTTGCACAAGGTCCTACCACCTGCAAAGGCTTATATGGATCATGGACGCATATGAGACTTATATGGACCTGGATAAGTTATATGGACCGGTATAACTTATATGGGCTTCGTCCACTTAATATATATCCATGCGACTGATATTGATCATGGACCTCGTATACTTTTACTTGCCCGAATTTCACTTGCCATACCAACGTGTGCCATAAAATATATAGAACCGTGCTGTTTTCAGTATTTTTAAAACGTCATCTTATAGAATGCCGTAGGTTAGGTTAGTTTAATGTCAACTCTGAAGAAACTATTTCAGGAATAAATAACTTTATCTCAAATGAAAATTATGGAAAACGATACATTATGGCATATGAAATTCGGGCAAACTATAGAGAACCCATGGACTTGAGTGGGAATAATATGGACCTTGGTGACTTACATGGACTCGGTGTCTTATATGGACTGATGTGACCTAATACTCATGTCTCCTGAGTCACGGGACAGAATCACAACACTAAAAAGTTGCTTGACCCATATGGTCTCATGTGACTTATATGGACCTAGGTTATAATATAGGACTCATGAATTATTTCCAGATACGCCAAAGTCCGCAACACCTTGCAAGGCAAGCTTGAAGAGCGCCTGCCGCTCTTAGCAATCCTGCTACCGAAAGCATTAACCCGCGCCCGTCCAAACGCCGAAACGTCGTTGCGGGAAAACGCACGTGTTCTGACCACGCCTCACGATTTGTACGCCACGCTACTGGACGTGCTGGATATGACGCAATATGCGAATCCGTATAAAGTGGAGGGGGCTGACTTGAGGAGAGGGCTTAGCATGCTGGAACCGGTGAGTTTTAAGAGTTAAGTTTTGTCGGAACTACACTAATTACCGGATTCTTCAAAACCGGATAGCGTACTCATATATACATATTAAGTACCTGGGCGACCGAGCTCTGCTCGGCCTAAAACTGAAACAAGCGTTTTCCCAGAGACCAAGAAGACCAAGCTAGATCGATTTTTCATCCCCGGAAACCCCTACGTACCAAATTTCATCGAAAACGTTGGAGGGCCAATCAACTATTTTACCGACACTTTGGGCGTCTCCTGCGTTACCAAAACTGTCTCTGGCGTTACCAAAAAATCGTACTTCCAACAAGATATTTCACGGCTTAATAGCTTGAACTTACGTAGGAGGACATGAATTCATGTACACCATCTATTAAATTACAGAAAAAACATGTTTACTTACAAAAATCTGCAATTGTTTGAAAAATGCCGCGGACAGATTAGTGTCGGTAAAAAAGTTGATTGGCCCTGGAGCCGTTTCTGAGATTCTGATGACATGAAATTAAAAAAATAAGTAGCAAGCCCGTTATGGCAGAGAACAGCTACAATAAGGGAAGAGTGGAAAAAGCTGGAAGAGGCTTTTGTGTCACAGGGATACGCCGACACCTTAACTACCGATTTATAAAATATAAAACTACTATAAAAATGTTGGAAAAAAAAGGCTATAATAAAATAAATAATAAATATTTTTAATTTGCCATTTGCCATTGTTGTGCCAGCACCAAGTTTAATCGCACATAAATATAGTAGGTACCATAGACTTTCGATTTTTTTAAGAGTATAATGGTGGTTGGCTGTTTGTAATTTTTCCTTTCTCATTTAATGTTAGTAAGCAAATTTAAAAAGTTAGAGCATCGGAGAAAAAACGATTTTCATATGTTCCCTATTGGCGTTAGGCCAAGAAGTAATGTAGGGAGCCATAAATGAGTGAATGAATGAATGAATGATTTATTTGTATAACATAGGTAGGAGACGTAGGAGAAACTTTGTGTCTCCATTTCGTAACATTAACGCTACATTTCCGAGCATGTTGGAGTAAATTATATTTGTGTTTGACCCTAGATCCCACGCAACCGTTCGTGCAGCGAGGCAGGCATCGAACCCCACTGGTGCTCATGCCTCGCCTGGCAGAACGTGTCCACAACCGACCCCTTGTATGAGAAGACTGCGAAAGCATTCATCAACTATATCAACAAACTAGTAAAGGAAGTTGGGTACGTATATCACCATCGCAGCGTATATAATCATCATCATCAGCCTAAATACGTCTCATTGCTGGGCACAGCAGTCTCAGAATGAGAGGGCTTGGGCCGTAGTTCCCACGCGGGCCCTGTGCGGATTGGGAACTTCACACACACCATTGAATTGCTTCGCAGCTTTGTGCAGGTTTCCTCACGATGTTTTCCTTCACTGAAAAGCTCGTGGTAAATTTCAAATGTAATTTCGCACATGAATTTTGAAAAACTCAAAGGTGCGAGCCGGGGTTCGAACCCATGATCCTCTGTTTGAGAGGCGATAGGTCAAACCAGCCGAGCCTATATAATAAATACCTGAAATAAATAATAAATATCATTGGACGTTATTGATACCAATTGACCTAGTCCCAAACTAAGCAAAGCTTGTGCTATGGATACTAGGCAACGGATAAACATACATATATAGGTGGATCGACTATTTCTTGTCGTTATTCTGTACTGTCAGCGAGGGGACAAAAGTAGTACAGATTAATAGAAGAAATGTGACAATTATACTAACATGCTTATTAGATAGATGACATAGAGATAAATGCATGTTTGGCAAATTTGAATCCTAACGGTTTAGTGACTCAGGAGACCGTAACTATAGCAACCACTGACAAGAAAAAGTCGATCAGCCCATATAGATAAATACATACTACTTGCAAAATATAGACGACCAGATGACCTAGAGTTAGAGACCCTGACTAGTTAGAGAACCTGACTACGAAGCTTGTGGTCCCGGGTTCGATTCCCGTGTCGGGGCAGATATTTGTATGAGAAATACGAATGTTTGTTCTCGGGTCTTGGGTGTTTAATATGTATTAAAGTATGTATCTATCTATATAATTATATTTATCCTTTGCTAAGCTTACTTTGGGACTAGGTTAATTGGTGTGAATGGTCTCATGATATTTATTATTATTATTATTTTTACCAATTTTTTTAACAAGTTGTCTCCCGAGTTACGAGACAGAATAACACTGAAAAATTTATTGACCCACATCCTCAAAATGGTTGCAAATGAAGCTAGTGAAAGCGTTAAAAAATAATTCCAGCTCCAAATGCATACCTCGGACCCTCACTTCCACCGAGTGGGTGCTCCGGCAGCGTCCCAACAGCCGCCTGTTGGAGTTCTCGAATGCCAAGGACTCGGACGGATACATCGGCCATTTTGGGGCCAAGACCAAAATCGCCAATGAGAACTATCAGATCAAGGTAAATCTTATGACGGTACGCATCTGCTCTCATAATTTTCGCAAGTCATAATGCAATGTTTGTCATAATTAAATATATGTATTTGTTATTCGTAATTTTTTTCACGTCGAAACCATATATTTTTTAAATTAACTATTAAATAGTTATCTTGTAGAACTTTACCTACCTAGGTTAGGTTTGTTTTATAACAATTCTGAACAGTTAATGGATTCAGAGCAAAGAAGATATAAAAAATAATACATTATGACACACATTATATTATGCATTGCAACAATTATAAGAGTCGATAGTTTTCTTATAATACAATACAATACAATACAAATATAATTTATTGCACACCATAAATCAGTACAAAAAACTAATAATATAAAAACACTTAGATTCAGGGTAGACGGTTACTTTACAGGGCAGCGTTACTAAGGTTGATGACGATGATGATGGATTTTGTTTTCAGATAGTGGTGGGTCCCGGCCGGGGGGTGTATGAAGCCTCCATGACTTACGTGGTCAGCGAGGATCGCTTCATCATCAACACTAGAGACATCTCGCGGACTAACGCGTAAGTACAACATTTTTTTGATATTTGGGTCAATCAACTTTTTAGTGAGCTTGTTGCCATGGTAACGTCTCCTGAGTTACTTATTAACACGTCCGGCCCCCCATCTACTCCCTACGCATATGCTTATGCAGGTGGTAGGACCTTGTGCAAGGTCCGCCCGGATTGCTACCACCATATTGCTCGCTAATCCTGCCGTGAAGCAGCAGTGCCTGCACTGTTGTGTTTCGGCGTGGAGAGTAAGACAACCGGTGAAATTACTGGCACGTGAGGTATCCCATCTTAGGCCTCTAGGTTGGCAACGCGTCTACAATACACCTGGTGTTGCAGATGTTTATGGGCGGTGGTGATCTCTTACCATCAGGAGACCCACTTGCTCGTTTGCCATCCAGTCGAATAAAAAAAAAACCCAAAGCAGTCACTTCTATGCCAGTGACACGTATATGTGTCACAGACGTAATACATTCTAGTGCCACTGACACAACGTCTGTGATTTTAGTTCTAACTCCTATGCCAGTGACTCGAATGCCGTGTCGAAAAATTCGTACCTCCTAAAGGCTGGCATAGCGTAAGGGCTTAGCGGAACGTTGCCGGAGCCGAATGCGATCCACTAAGCTCATATCCCACAGCAGTCACAAATACGTGTCACTGGCATAGGAATAAGAACAAAAAAGTCACAGACGTGACTTTTCATGTCTAATGTCCATGTTGTGCCAACTCCCGTAATAGTCGGAGGCTCTGCGCTCGAAGTTGTTGACGAGTATGTATACCTAGGACAAACGGTCCAGTTAGGTAGGTCCAACTTCGAGAAAGAGATCACTCGTCGAATCCGACTCGGCTGGGCAGCGTTCGGGAGGCTTCGCAGTGTCTTTTCATCCAAATTACCGCAGTGTTTGAAGTCAAAAGTCTTTGACCAGTGTGTGTTGCCAGTGATGACATACGGATCTGAGACGTGGGCGCTAACGATGGGCCTCATGAGGAAGCTCAAAGTCACTCAAAGGGCTATGGAGGGGGCTATGCTCGGGGTTTCTCTGCGGGATAGAATCAGAAATGATGATATCCGCAGTAGAACTAAGGTTACCGATATAGCTCGAAGAATTGCGAAACTGAAGTGGCAATGGGCGGGGCAAAAGGTTCTCGAATGGCGTCCGCGGACCGGGAGACGAGCTGTCGGTAGGCCTCCAACAAGATAAAGCGACGACCTTAAAATCGCGGGATCGCGGTGGATGCGGAAAGCACAAGACCGGTCTGAGTGGAGAGCCTTGGGGAGGCCTATGTCCAGCAGTGGACGTCTTTCGGCTGACATGATGATGATGATGATGTGACTTTTCCTCGCACAGTACATCTCTGATCTGCTGAGCTGAGCGGAACGAGGCGAGGTAAATGAAGCATTTTTATTGGTTAATGAAAACCCATTTCTCGCAACACATCCTCGCACATCTTTGGTGGAAACGCAGCCTTATAAATGCGAAAGTTTGTAAGCTTTGGTGTAAACGCAAACTAATGTTATTGGGATGAGTGAATCTCACGGTAGTTTCATGTTCAAAATGTAAATTGTTCCGGCATTAAATTGAATTGACAAGATTTCATTTTTTGAACACCTGTAAATTACTACAAGAATCGAAAGAGTTTTGCCTCCTGAACATGGGAAAATATTTATTATAATTTATTTTTCCATATTTATAAAAATACAAAAAAAAAACTGAATTTGCCAACACTACCACAGAATAGATATGATTCCTTTGCCTTTTTCACCAGAAAAAGGAGCTCTCATAATTTTGACAACTTCTACGTCAGATTTACGTGATCTTTTTTTTATAGAGACTAGACAAAAGTAATGGATCTATTGTGTGGTAGTTTTGGAGTTATGCCCTTTTAGAATAAGCCCATCTTAAAAAAAAAATTAATAATCGTAGCGAAATTTTAAAAATATCAGCGTCTTTCCCTTTCCAACCAGAATACAGGGAACGAATCAAATTATAGTCTTAGAAATATGAAATCTTGTCAATTGAATAATGACAGCTCTTTAACAGTTACAGGAACGAGCCGGACTGCATCAGTGACACGCATCCTCATCTCAACAGCTACTGTTACTGCCAACGCTGACGGCGGCACCGACTCACCCAAATACTCTAAGTAACGTGACACGATCATTCTCATTCCTCTGTGCTCCCGTCTAATTATCGTTTCTCTACTTTCCTGCAAAAGCGACACAGTAATTAGACTAAAGGCAGATCTGGGAAAATTATAGCGGCCGTTCTCATTTGTCTGCGCATTGAAGTTCAATTACCGTGTCACTAGTACGAAAATAGCGGCACGGTAATTAGACTGGTGCATATATTAATGAGTAAGGCCGCACAACAATCCAAAAACGAGATTTAATTGGGTATATGTGGGTCAGTCGACTTTTTCTTGTTTATCCTGTCCCGTTGTCCAAGAGACAACAGTGACAAAAAAGCTGTTATAATAGTGGGTGGGGCTTTTAACAGGAGCAAATAATTAGAACATAGATCGTCCTCGTCAAACTGAGTATCGTTAGCTCAGCTACTTTTAATATAATTTTTTTTATTACTAATACTTTAGCTTCATGAATTTCGAAAAACTCAGAGTTGAGGAAACCTGCACAAACCTGCGAAGCAATTCAATGGTGCGTGTGAAGTTCCCAATCCGCACTGGGCCCGCGTGGGAACTATGGCCCAAGCCCTCTTGTTCTGAGAGGAGGCCTGTGCCCAGCAGTGGGACGTATATAGGCTGGGATGATGATGATGACTTTAGCTTAAAGCTTATTCGAAGCAGCAATATAAAGCGAAATTTTTGACGTTGGTACGGTTTGACGTTTGTAAAGGTACTAGAAAAAGTGGATCGACCCAAATGTAGCCCATAATGTAGTTCTATCTGGACAGGACCGATCTCAATCGATACGGCGTCCGAAGTGTCAATCGATTATTGTATTAAATAAGTGACGTTTTTATATACTATACATATATAATGGAACTTTAGTTACACTCTGTTTATTAAACCAAGATACTAAAGTGACAGCATGAAATGTCAAATGTAAAAATAACGTGTACAACATAGTACTAATAGTGCTGCTCTCTGATTTCTTTTTTCGACATAAATACAAATTATCGATTATAGCATTCAATATTCTACTTTCCATAAAAATTAAAAGCTTTTAGGCAGGTCTTGCTTGGAATCAAAATTAAACTTAAACATCAACTTCTACAAAAAATCTAAATATCTCCTAAATCCTTTTCATTAGACACAATTTACCTCTTTTAGAATGTCTTACGTTCCCCTCGTGTCACACATCCGTCACAGTTCCGTTCATATCTCAACATTTTATACGTATAAAATATGCACTTACCGAAACTTTTCGATGATTACCGGTTGTGTCACATCACTATTTATGAGATGTAAAAAACAGGTAACACATGAAACGTCATTTTAGTGCCTTGGTTTAATAAACAGAGTGTAGTGTCAAATGTCAAAAAGACGATTATACGATGGTTACGATAAATACAAACTTTTTCGATTTAAATTGGAAAACCATTAGGCACTGATTTCAAATCTCAGTTGCTGCCTAGTGATTAAATGAATAATAATATATTATTATTTGAAAATAATAATATATGAAATGAATAATAATTATGAATTTTAATAAAGCGCAGCTGCGGGTAACCGTTTGTTTGGACATACAGTCCGATGTTATAGAGGCAACCGCAGTTTTTATATTGCCACTTTTTCGACAGTGCTTGTAGGGCAACAACTTTGTACTTATAAGAAACATAAGTTCCTTTAATAATCCATTTTCTAACTTATTACAAATTAACATTGACTTTTTATGTCAAAACGCGAATCTCCCATTGATTTTGTATGAATTTGAATTAGCACAATGTATATTGCCAAAAAATTAGCTGAGACGTCAATACGGTATTTGACAACTGTTGAATTTGCCATATTATTATAAAAATATAAATACAAAGACAATGTTTAGCGAAGAGAAAAAATAATTTGGTTGAAAATTGGAGATTTTTTTTAATCCATATATCTGTCTCTTTCTAAAACGCTTTTCTCTATGCAGTAAGTATGGCGCTACTTGCGTGTGACGTCACATGCAAGTAAGTCTTTCTCTGTCTAATCTTGAAATTGAAACCTTTATAACTCTGTTGTAATATATGAAGATATTTATCATAAAAAATGTTTTTCTGTTCGATTACATGCATTGTTAAGTTTTAATTTATAAAGTAAATAAAAAAATAGTCAAACACCGTATTGTTTTTCAACAATTAGGGTTTTTATGACATGCTATTTGGTGCTAGTGTCGTCAGCAGGGCTACTACGAAACTCGGAACTCGAAGTTCGTGTCGTGCGGTCCCTCTGACACTTATACTAGAGAGAGTTTCGAGTTTCGTAGTAGCATTGCAGGTCCGTTTGACAGCTTCGACCTTTGCGTCACATATGGCTTGAATATACAGGGTGTTTGGCAGATGGATGGACATACGTATACTTCGAGACAATTTTTTTATTCTTCATTTTAAAATAAACGGAGTATTTGAAAAATAAATCTTTAAAAAAAGTCTTTGGGCCCAAGTGTTTTTTTTTGCTCGACCACGTTGCATATGGCCCCATCTATCCCCTTTTTACGTTTGTCCATCCATCTGCCAAACACTTTGTATAACTAAATGAGCCAATCGCAAGCAAATTGATCGTCACTTAGGTTATCAAAAATTATTGGACAACATTTATTCTTTTGTCAATCAAACAAAAAATTACAACGATGAAGCGCGTTAAAGTTCGGGAGTGGGGGGGTGACGTCACGCGATACTTTAACCGGATATCTATATTTTCATATTTTTTTGTTTAAATTGACATTAGAAAAAATAAGTGTCCAATATTTTTTTAATAATCTGTCACACTAATTCGAATTCCTTAGGACGTTAGCCTTTTACTGTTGTCATTGTAATGCAGCCAATTAAGTGTCGAAATATACAACGTGTGACTTCCATAAGAACATACATTTTAAGGGCTGAATGAAAGCAAAAAAAAATTTTTTTTCAAACTAATTAATTCGGCACGCAATGCATCTGTAACAAAGCTAACAACTGACACTAGCATGCTGCCTCTCCAAAACGTCAAATAAATGTTTGTATTACATTGCTGTCCGAGACAATTGAAAAAAATAATATTTCTCCATTAGTAAACCTAATCGTTATATTTTTTCGATAAAACTGTTCTCAATAGTTAAAGCTATCGCTAATTAAAATTTATGTTCTTATGGGTGTCACACGTTTTATATTTATTTTTTGGTTTGGTTCTAGAATCGGCCTGTATTTGTGCAAGAGCGATAGATTTAAGGTAGCGATGAGTCTTACCAATTTTTTTGTATGGTATTATTTTATAAGTATTCAAGTGAAACTAAATACTTAAGCTTCGGGTTTAGTAGATTAATGAATACGCACAACTGGTGTCTTCTGATGATTTGTTTTAATAGTTTTTGTCGCACTCAGAATTGTCGTTAACTTTCAATCAACATTTTCTTGTGGCTTTTTGGCATGGTTAGAGGGTTTTCAGATAATCCGATCCGATATCGGTATCCGACGCCGATACGTTATTGGCGCAAGTAAAATGTATGAAATGTATAAAAAATGTCTGAGTGCGGCAATGAAGGCTATCGCGTCTGAATTCGCCGCTAGAGGCGCTAGTGTAGCGTGAGGTCTCCGAAATGTCAAATCTCATAGTTTTTGTGTGAGCTACGCGGGTTCATTTATAATTAGAATCATTTTGTGAATATTTTGCATTACCTGAAATTAATTATGGCAATTATGCGTTACGGGGCAATGAATGTCTGTGTTTTGAGACAGTTTTGTCTTTCGGAAACTTTTCTCCTCCCTTTTTTTTTCGAACAAAACGGGACTACGCAACACTGTGGTTGCTCGATATTTTTATGGTACGGTTTTAAGGTGTATTAAATTTATGATTTTAATCTAAACTTTGTTTTCACGCCCGTAATAATAGAATTCGAAAGCCACACAAAAACCTCACGCAGCACTGGCGCCATCTAGAAAGACAAAAAACGATAGCCCTCATTAGTGAAATAAACTACTGACATAATACTGAAAGTTAAGTATTATTTATAAGAGTTTCAATGAACTTTGTAACAGGTTTCTGACGTATAGACTTATAGATGAATAGACTTCCTAGCGAATTTTACTAATATTTCTACTACCGGGACTGAGTTAGTCAAATATTGTTTAGATTACCTTGAAATTACCCTTTTTCAGGCCCCACTAATTTAGAAGCTGCTATAAAATTGGTCATAGTTTCATAATTATTGTTTACTAATGAAGGATTTTTTTAAAGAATTACGGTTACCTGCATTATACTTCGTTTTTTTAGCATTAGAAAGAAGGTAAGCGATCTTGACGTGTCTTTTTATTGAAAAACACTTGAAAAATAAGCCACAGCAAATATTAGCAATTAGCAATGACATATGATCATTTACATTAGTTTGGTATCATAAGTAATAGTTACTGTTTTTTTAAACCTTTTTCAATAAAAAGACTCGTCAAGATTGTTTACCCTTTTTCTAATGGTAAAAAAACGAAGTATAATATCTGCCAAAAGCGTGCAAAAATACCGGCCCTAGATAGAGTCGTATTAGATATTTTATGTATTTGGGTGAAGGCCAAAGAGTTGCACACCTTAACGCGGGTTGGTACTTAAAATTATCCCCACAAATGTATCATTAATTTTCGTGTCACAATGGAAAAAGTTAACAGTAATTCTAACTACCGGCGTTAAGGTGTGCAACTTTTTGGTCGTCACCCATTTATACACGTTTTGTTATCAGATATTGGTGGTGGTAAAACCGAATCATTGTCTAGATTTATTTATGAGGTCGATATACGCACGAAGCTTGAAAAAGGGTTAGTATCAAAAAATATAAAATGAAAAAAGTAAGATAATAATAGGTTTAAATCTAGTCATAAAAATAATGTTCCGAGAATCTCTTATGGCCCTAAGTTGTTACATTATAATATTAAAAATATTATGATTGATTAAGTGTAAAATGTCTCAAAAAAACTGTTAATTAGTAACACTACAGCAGAGTTCCACAACTATTAATTTGCCCTGTGATAATGATGAATTCCATCTTTACATTGTTAGTTTCGAAATCGGAAAAATAATCCCCATTTGAAACTGGTTACAACATGGAAACTTTAGTGTAATATAGGCGGATTCGCCAACTAGCTTCGGGTTGGGACTTGGGAGATACAGGCCGGTTCGAAGCTGGTTACGTAACGGGAAACTTTAGTGTTCTTTTGTAACCAGATTCCCTAGGTCAGGGGTGGCCAACCGGTCGATCGCGACTGTTAGTCCAGTCGATCATGGCAAGGCAAAAAATATTAATACTGAACTATGCTGTTTCATTTAAGCTTTCATGAAGTATGTAATTGGTAGATCTTGGGTCTAATCAAGTTGGCCACCCGTGCCCTATGTGGTATACGAGATAGCAAAATCATATTAACTATATCTTTAAACGAGCAAATCTTGTATTTTTTAATTATTTATTATAAAAAAAACATTCAATCTAGCTTGGTCTTATCTCTAGGAAAGCGTATGTTTTCGAGTTTTAGTCAGAGTCTATGTAGGTTTTTAATCATTAAGCTAGTTACCAAATTTGGTTACGAGATAGGGCTAAAGGGTTGCAACAACTAGTACTAAGGGTAATGATTAAAGGGGCATCCTGTTTGGTTTTAACAGGAACGTTTATTACCTATCACCTTGGCGTCTTAGCGTTTGCCTTTGACAGACACTGACATAATAAATAAGTTTCTATTCAAAGTTTCATTTTTGATAAAGCTTTTTTGTTGAATACGACCAAATATAAAGTCAATCCGACCGCTCAAAATGAAATTGCAAGATTTGACCCAACAAACGGGGCATGTTAAATAATAGCTTGTAAAAATCTTATTTTGTTGTTACGTTTTTAACTTTCTAATATAAGGCAAACCTTATTGTAAACAATGGGTAACTTTCGACAGTCATTTGAAATAATGTTACAAAAGTTTGAAACTGATTTCGTATTGTGTTTTTAGGAACTTACTGTATTAGATAAGCTTTCTGTATGAATTATGTTTTGTGTAAATATATAAATAAATATTATAAACTGGTTTAATGATTTTCCTTTGCACACAGACGTTGCAACACTTGCAACGCTCAGTGCATACGCTGGCTGATGCGGTTTGCACGGAGCGGGTGGACTCATATTGAATCTATATTAACCCTTTGACCGCCACGGTCGGTAAAACACAGCAGCTGAAAAAAGTGCCATAGTGGCCATGTAGGCATTTCGTGGCGCATATGGAACGATTTTCAGAAAAATTTTTTAGTTGGCTGTGGCGGTTAAAAGGTTAATAATTTCGTACCGGTCTACGGTAGACTCGAACGAAATGCACATCAAATTGAAGAGCGTAAAAAATTAGTCAATCCAAGTCGACAACTTGTAGGTGGAAAATTCGGATTATCGAGTATTAAAAAAAAAATGGAATAAATTACTAAGTATTTATTTATTTATTCCTCTTAATGGCGGCCATAAGGCTTGGGCCAATGTCAGTTAAATTAAAGATATATATATTCTTATGCATGTTGTACGGTGATTGTAGTTTTTGCAACTTGATAGCAAAATTCCAGAAACCACGCGGAGACCACTTGCGCATTAAAAAATGTCAGACACGAGAGCAATATAGAATTTTGTGATCACTGTTCACTGTTAAGGTTAATCGCCGCATAAAACACTATCAAAATTATACTTCAACTAGCCAACTAACCAAAATTAGATATCGTCTACATCCGCCATGTTCGAATGCTACAAATTGAATCCCCAATTACTAAGTATATATAATGGCGTTGCGAAGTAAACATGTCAATGTCATCACGTCAAAGTGGCGTTGGTGTCACGTCATCACGCGTCACGGGTGTCACAGGTTCGTATTTTGTTCTCCATTATGACCTCTTAGGTCTAATTTCTTTGATTATGAGACAGAAAATCATAGTTATTTGGTTAAAATAAGATTTAAGAGAAATGTCTACTGGTGAAATACCGATACATAGGTTAGCTGTGAAAGTATTTGTGGTAATATAAAGGCTGGGAATATACGTCAGATTTTTTCGATAAATACGAGTCTTTAGAGTGAGTTTTTTTTTTTACATACTATTATCATTATGAGTCTACATTTTACCCGGGCGAAGCCGGGTTTTCATCTAGTATTGAATAAATTCAAATTCAAATCATTTATTCAGTAAATAGGCCGCAATGGGCACTTTTACACGTCATTTTTTAAACTACCAGCAATAATAGTATGAGCAGTGGTAACTGCGTGCGGCGCGTGCTGATTGTACCTGCACCTGCTCCAGCTAGCATAAGCCCTGACGCTTCTAAGGGCGCGTATAAGTAGTGCGGGAGACACTCTTTCCCGGCCCGGATAATACCGGATATCAACTTTAGGGTGGTATACCACATATATAGCTGATGGTACCAAAACGCGTAAATAAAATAAAAAATAAATTAGAAGCTTTTATTTTCTGATTAATTCTAATTAATTCTTCAATATTCACAACGACAGAATGGCATGAGATGTGGATGCGTCTTGGCAACGCAAAATGGTACGTACTCGTCACTGCAAAAACAAAAACGATAAGTTTAACCCTTTATTTATAGAGCAAGACTTTTTTCGCACAGCATATCCCTACTATCCCTACTAATATTATAAATGCGAAAGTAACTCTGTCTGTCTGTCTGTCTGTCTGTCTGTCTGTCTGTTACGCTTTCACGTCGAAACCATGAACCGAATTTTGATGAAATTTGTATATAGATATTTCTGAACCCCAAGGATCAACATAGGATACCTTTTATTCCGTAGAGGGCGCCACCACGCGATAACCTAGATCCGCGCAGACGAAGTCGCGGGCTTAAGCATATCTATAATATATATGAAATTTTCTAATGATTTCGTATTTTTTACGGAATCTTCCTAGTTTAGGTAAATTTTATACCTTAGGCTGCTATTTACTTTTAAAGTACTAATAATTTTCAAGCAAACTTAACCGTTACAGTTTTCCTTGTAAGTTTGATATACTTACTATCATCCTGATTTTTTTCAAATTTTCTCACGCATCAGTTTAGATTTTAGAGGGGGGGGGGGGCGCTTGATATTAATGAAAATTTGCACTTCAAAGTTGAATATTTCGCAAACGAATCACTGAATCAAAAAATCGTCTTAGCAACCCCCAAATGGTTTTAAAAGCCCTATACAACGATACCCCACACTATATGATTAGGGTTGAATGAGAAAAAAAAATCACCCCCACTTTACGTCTATGGGAGGTACCATAAAAAAATGATTTTTGAATTTTTTATTGTACGCACATGTGGACTTACTAGTTGATCCTGGAAATGTGTCCCGCCTTTATGACCAATCTGTCTTCCTTCTCAATATGCAGCATGGTAGCTTCGTACACAGCATTATCTGGTCGCAGCACTACCTTTAACGAGAAAATTTTAAATTTGGAAATTATCAAAATACCTAATTATGTTCACCCGCGGCTTCGCACACGCAAATCATTAGGTCCAGCTGAATTGAAATTTTGGGATTTTTAAAAATTCCCGTGTGAATTCCCGAAAATTAAATCGTGGTTTTCATTGACGTTACATTAAAAACATGACAAGTTCATGACTCTAAGCCCAGAGGTTGTGGTTGCGAGATTTGAAAGTAGCATGTTTTATTCCAGGTGTCCACCGCTTTAGCGTGAAGGAGTAACAAACTACTACTCACTCACTCACTCACTCGCAAACTTTCACATTTATAATATTAATAGGATTAGTACTTAAGATAAGTTTGACGAACATCTCTCAAAAACATGTCAATTTTCATTTAGACTACGATTCGTAAAAAAAACAATATCATCATCATCATCATCAAAGGCGATATACGTCCCACTGCTGGGCACGGAGTTCTTGGGTGCCCCTTATTTCGCATAACATTAAATTATCCTAATATGAATTCGCATAACAGATTTGGCATAACACAATTGTGCATAACAGCGAACTTGCATAATAATAAAGAAGCAATTACACTTATTTAGCATAATAATGAATACTCATAATTGAAATATGCAGAACATTATTAACTATAACTTTACTTAACTGTTAAAAAATGAATTCGCATAATTTTATCAAGCGAGTGAATTAGCTTGGACAGGGCAAAACCGACTCAGTTAGGTTAGGTACGCTTCGCTCCCGCCTTAGCCTTCGATGTAAGGTGTTTATTTATAATACCTAGCCCAATAATAGATATTTTCACATAGAAGTTCACTTATACAATAATAATTTTGTTTATATACTGTTTAATAATTATACAAAGTAATGTTATGCTAATTAAATTTAAGCCAACTTATCGTTATGCCCATCCACATTATGCGTATTCAGTTATGCGAATTAATAATTATGTGAAATAACGTTATACCAATTTCAATTAGGACAATTCATTTATGTGAATTAATATAGACACGGTTTTCTTTTCAGAATGACAGCGCTGCAGCCGTAGTTCTCACGCGGAATAATTAACATAAGTAGATTCCCAAAACTAATAATCAAAGTCCAAATCAAAGTATTTATTGTGTGTTACCAGTTACCGGTAATACGTAAGTTTATTAAACAGAAAAAATAACAGTTTTCCAAAATGTCCAAAAAAGTAATCTATATGGAGATGCCTTTTTTAGGATTCCGTAGGTACCTCAAAAGAAAAAAACGGAACGCTTATAAGTTCGCTTTGTTGTCCGTCCGTCCATCTGTCTTTCAAGACCCTTTATCTCGGGAACGCGTGGAGATATCTCTACTACTCAGGTCTAAAGTTCTTTAAAATTGTGAAAAAAAAAACAGATTTCTTAGTCAATGCAATCAAAAAATACATTGTAGTCATTAAAAATGGTATTGCCTCAACCGAAAAATTTATAGGGCACTTCTGACTGTCCTAGAAAGTTGAAATTTTGTAGAAGGTACATACACTGCACAGCACAATCAATAAGAAAAATCTGAAAATCATAATATTTCATGTCTGACTGTTTACTTCAATAAACCAGCCCACACTGCACACATTTTGCTCAGGAGAGGGGCTCTGCTAACACAGGATATTTTAAATACCTACAAATTTGTACGGAACCCTCGATGCCAAGTCCAAATCGCATGTGGTCGATTTTTGTAACCACATAACTTAAATTTTCGGTAACAAAAAGAACAGGATGTCTTAGAGCTTGAAAGTGATCTCTACATGTCTTAGGGCATGTTTCACCAGTTATCGACTAACTTTAAGTGACGGATATCAGTGATGCCGTCTCTGTCTGTTTTGTCCGAATAAACTAAGACGGCATTACTTTTATCTAACACTTAAAGTTAGTCGACAGGTGGTGAAACAGCCCCTTAATATTGAAAATAATTGCGAAGCTTACCCTGATCTGATAATTAGGGTTTACTTGGCTGAAACTGACTGTGTTGGGCATCAGCCCACCGCTGGGAATGTCCTGACGCACCCACTCTATACTCGACACATTTCGTCTGGCACATTTAAATCTGAAAAAAGTTTTTGGTAGAAATTTCATTTTTCATACAAGCTATTTTTGCTATCTGTGCCTACTTTTGGTTGACTGTATTGTTTTGTTGATTTCACCAAATTTCAAGTCGATGCCATTAACCAGTGCAGAGTTCCGTCCTGCGGAGACGATCCTGGCCGGACTACCAGGATGTCACACTACCAAATTATCATATTGTCACGCGATTAACACATGTATGCAAAATTGCAGCTCGATCGGCAACCGGGTAGTGGATCAAATTTAATTTGCAAGATTCGATGACAAACATGGGGGCAGGAGAAACTAAATAAATGCTTGTAAAAAGTTGGACACCCTTTCATACCTCAGGGGAAAATTAGAAAACTCACGTTTTCTCAGAAATAAGACCAAGCTAGATCGATTGTTCATCTCTGATAACCCCTACATATAAAATTTTCAGTATATAGATACTTTGAGTCGATTGAACTTGTTTAAAATCCATACTATATCCATACAAATATTATAAATGCGAAAGTGTGTCTGTGTGTTTGTCCGTCTTTCACGTCAAAACGGAGCGACGGATCGACGTGATTTTTGGCACAGAGATAGTTTATGGGCCAGACAGTGACATAGGCTACTTTTTATCCCGAAAAACGCACAGTTCTCGAGGGAACAGCGCGCGATAACACTTCTTATTGCTATTTTTCCTAACCTGTGTAATGTGTCATTGCTGTTATAAATAAATTATTTTCTTTATTTTGATAACCGAATGTCACGCGGGAGAAGCCGCGGGCAAAGGCTACAATACATTACATACAATAACTCTTTATTGCAGACCAACACAGTACCTAAGCAGTACAGATAACAGTTATATACAAAACGCAACCCTTACATCTAAAACTTACCCGACTTCTTTTAGCAGCGAGTTAATAAACTGAACTAAGGCGTATGCTGTTCTTCTGAACATGGGATCTGATGCAGTCAGGTTCATCCACTGAAGACAGAAGCACCAATGGGGTTCGACGCCCACATCGCTGCACGACCGGTTTTTGGGGATCTAAAAAACCAAACGAAGAAGCCAATTTTATCCTCTATCAATCAATCCCCTGGCTTCTTCCCTATTTGGGATCAGTGTTCCTGATACTATTAGGTACGATCATTCTGGACGATTTTGTGTAATTTACGGCGTCAGGGCCAATGTATGTGTATGTCGTTCTGGATGGTTCGCCTCCAGGTCATGTCATGTCTTGTCGCATCTCGTAACGTCACGTCATATCATTTATCATTTCGTATCACATCACATCATATGACAAAAAAAAAGAGAAAACATTTACAAAATTATAAAGAATACAAGAACAAACAAATAATGATGTGAAGCCGAAATGGTCTCCACTCAGCGTATCGTTTCGTATCATATCATATCATATCATATAATATCATATCATATCATATCATATCATATCACATATCATATCATATCATATATCATATCATATCATATCATATCATATCATATCATATATTATCATATCGTATCATATCATATATCATATCATATCATATCATATCATATCATATCATATCATATCATATCATATCATATCACATCACATCACATCACATCACATCACATCACATCACATCACATCATATCATATCATATCCTGTCTAATCGTAGCAGAAAACAGAAAACTCACCGATTCTAACAAAGTCAACCCTCTCTTCATCCCTTCCTCACGTATTCCCAAGACGTCAGCCAGCGTGGCATGGAGATCATACGGCGTGGTGATTGTGTCGGAGTTGTCTGCGAGAGCCTTCGCTGCGTGGTGCCGCTTCAGCATCAGGTTACGTGGCAACATTAGCACCAAGAGCGGCAGGCGCTCCTCGAGTTTGCCCTGCCAAGTGTCTCGCACACGCGTCCTGCGGGGTAAACTAGCTTTTTCTCAAACATGCCATGAAATATTGACGTTGTGTTACAAATAGTAGGCCGGAAACTGCGGCTTGGCTGCCTGCGCGCGGTCGCTTAACGGCCTGCAAAGAGATTTCATGCAACTTTCCCGGCCACTGGTAGGCAATGCGACCGTCTTTTGTTACGTTCGCAAGCCGTTGCAAAGTGCGAGCGAGAGATCCGATAACCTCCCAAGCGGGAGCGAGAGGTTCGAAACGTGGTTTTATGGCCACAGAGCTAAGATGATAGCGACGCACTAGTGTCTCTAATCGTCGTCGTCGTCTCTAGTCGTCGTTATCTAAGTGTAGTGCGTGTTAGTGTCGTTAATTAAATAACTGAAAACCTCAAACACCCCAAAAATATTTTTTCATTTTAAGTTAGTTTATTGCATTTATTTTTAAATGTCTGCATTATTTTAAAAGATATTCGTGTGTTTTGCTAAGTCAGTAATTCTACTTAATTTCTAACTCTACACTCATACTATGTAATTGTCAGTTCCGCTTTGACGTTTTTAGAAGAAAATCACACATTGACAGCAAAACGGCCAGTAGGTATTAAACTATCGAAATATTTGTAACTTTTAGACTCGGCACAATAAAAAGGGGATTTAATAACACAAACACAACCTGATTTAAAACATACTGTAATCGAATCTACTCTCGATTCTGAGCAAACTAACTTTCTGGTTTTCAGTTATTTAATTAACACCTTGTATACTAATAGGTTCTATGATCAGGATCACTCACCTGGGTCCATGGTCGCTCACTATAACCAGCAGCGTGTCTTCCCTCTGCCTTTGGAAATCCAGCAGCAGCTTTTCCAGCTCGACATCAGCAGTTTGCACCATGCTGAAGTCATGAGCTGTGACGTCCGCCACGTACGTAAAACCAAACCGATTCCCGTCCAGATCCATGAACTGTTACATGCGAATTCAAAAACGTGCATCAACCAAGGTGAGTTGGGCTGTGTTTTCACAAGAAAGCAAAGCTGCGTTGCGAGGAAAGTGTTTGTGTGAAACAGTAGAAACGCTTGTAGCCGTGGTGGCAGAGTGGTCTGACCTATGGCCTCTCAAGCAGAGGTTCGTGGGTTCAAACCCCGGCTCGCATCTCTGAGTTTTTCGAAATTCATGTGCGGAATTATATTTGAAATTTACCACGAGCTTTACGGTGAAGGAAAACATCGTGAGGAAACCTGCACAAACCTGCGAAGCAATTCAATGGTGTGTGTGAAGTTTCCGATCCGCACTGGGCTCGCGTGGGAACTACTGCCCAAGACCTCTTATTCTGAGGGGAGGCCTGTGCCCTGCAGTGGGACGTATATAGGCTGGGATGATGATAAAATCAAAATCAATTCAGAAATAGGCGCAATAACTTTGTCATAAATCCTCGCGCGTAAAGCTCTGCCAAGAAGAATGCGCCGCAAGAAACGGCAGGTCTTTTTTTTTGGTTGATGATGATGATGAATAGAAAGCTTAATTTGATTTGCGCAGCAAAAAACGGCTACAAAATAAGTTTAGTAGTATACAAAATAAGATTTTGGTAAAAAAATATTTTTAGTAGTACTTTTTGTTGACTGTACTTGTATTGTCACCCAAACTACATTTGCGTATTAAATTTCAAGTCGATGCCATTAACCATTGAAGAGTTCCGTCCTGTGGAGACGTTCCTGGCCGGACTACCAGAATGCCACTACCACTACCAGGTTATTGTATTATCACGCAATTTACATAAGTATACCAAATTTCAAGTTAATCTCACTACTAGAAGTTGGTCGATGAAAACTCAGCCTTAAACTGGTAGTTTTTTTGGAGTCTGTCCACTTTTATTTCTTATAAATTTCTTGACACCTTGTTTTGATGCTGACCTGATTCGTGATGTTAAATATCAGCCTAATCTCAGATGTGCCACCTATACAGTATCTCTTCACGTCAGAACCATCTTCTAGGAAAGACTTGTGAAAATGGTGATCTGCTATTTGATAATTGGAGCTGAACCGGTCCAGAAAGGTACCTTTAAAAGGTATATCCTCGAAGAACGCTGTACGGTACCTGAAAGCCAAAGAGCAATTTCTTTTATTCAAAGGGCTCAAAGGGCTATGGATATATGCGGGATAGAAGCAGAAATTACGATATCCGCAGTAGAACTAAGGTTACTGACATAGCCCGAAGAATTGCGAAACTGAAGTGGCAGTGGGCGGGGCACATTGCTCGCAGGACTGATGGCCGATGGGGTCAAAAGGTTCTTGAATGGCGTCCGCGGCCCGGGAGACGAGTTGTCGGTATGCCTCCAACAAGATGGAGCGACGACCTGGTTAAGATCGCGGGATCGCGGTGGATCCGAAAAGCACAAGACCGGTCTGAGTGGAGAGCCTTGGGGGAGGCTTATGTCCAGCAGTGGACGTCTTTCGGCTGACATGATGATGATGAATTTCTTTTATTCTATTAGGTGTCTTGCTGATGGACTAAGGCACTACGGGTGTTTTTATGATAATTTACTGAATATCCATATCAATAGGGTTTCCATAACTTCTAGGAACCAATGCTTCGGCTGATATGGCCGGCCCACTGCCACTTCAGTTTGCTTATCCGGTGAGCTATGTCGATGACTTATTGGGTAAGTATGTCGAGTTGGGTTGGGACGGTATTGGGTATAGGAATTTCAATGAGACTACCAATTCAAATTGTTTACGCGTGTGAAGTCGGGTAAAATCTAGTATCAAATTATATCACTTGCCCGAGCTCCTTTAATTTGCGGTACAGAAACTGCACTCTATCAAATATATGCGAGTTCTCGTTCTTCTCATTTAACAGTTCAATCTCTGTCTTGCCGGTGAGGATAGGTAGCAAGGCAGAAGCCATACCGTCACCAATAGTGCTGTAGCTAAAAAAAAAGTATTACTAAAAACTGTGGTTGGTAGTAAAATGAGAGACCCGGTCCCATCTCGTGTCCCTTATTTCGATAACTATGCATCTGTCTCCCTTTTTGCGGTTTAGGACCACAACGAGAAATCTTTCTTTGTTTACGTCAAAGCTTTGTGCAATTTTTAGGAAGTTTCATTCGATTTAGTATTTTCAGATATTGAATAGTCTGGTCATTTTCATTTCATTTTTTCATTTTTTATTTGACTGGATGGCAAACGAGCAAGTGGGTCTCCTGATGGTAAGAGATCACCACCGCCCATAAACATCTGCAACACCAAAGGTATTGCAGATGCGTTGCCAACCTAGAGGCCTAAGATGGGATACCTCAAGTGCCAGTAATTTCACCGGCTGTCTTACTCTCCACGCCGAAACACAACAGTGCAAGCACTGCTGCTTCACGAGAGGATTAGCGAGCAAGATGGTCAGAGCACCTATTCTATTTAAAATCATATTTACATAATTTATGTGTAATTTTTGCCTTTACTGCTATTGTTTTGCACACAGCTGTACATACGGGTCAAACACATAACCCTCTTTCTTCACAGTCGGGTAAAAAGGACCACTTTTTGATATCACCACATCTCGATAACACGTACCAACTTTTAAAATGATCATTTCTTAAAATTACCACTTCTTCAAATTACCAATACCAATTCTAGAAATGACCATTTCTTAACATTACCACTTCTTGAAATTACCAATTCTTGAAATGACCATTTCTTGAAATGACCTATTCTGGAAATGACCACGTGACGTCGTGTCGTGAAAATCAAAGAACAACGAAAAAATTCACGACACTACTTCGCATTATGGTTATGTGTAGATCTATAAGAGCCCTAATTGATCCCGGACTTTGGAGCTGTACCCTTTCATCACGGTAGCCCTCAGAGTTGTCCTCAGCTCGATCCAGCTGTTTGGCATAAGTCGTCGGAAGCCGTTGGCGGATAGCGTATCGAAGGCAATGATCTGGACGTTGATGGAACCTTTCTTAGCTGGCGGAGTGGGGACGGGCCGGAGAGCCATCACGTTGCCAGACCATTTCACCAGTTTTCCACTGGAATTAACGACGTGAACCATTTAAATAAGATGGAATGGATGGATGGAATTGGAGCTAAACTGGGAACAAAGGAAGTTATATGGAAGATATAAAAGAAAAGGGTACCATTTTTGACATGAAATATGGTCTCGGATGCTGATTAGTTAGGTGCATGGAACATGGTCCCTGGTGCTGATTAGTCGGGTGCATGGAATAATGGTCTCGAGTGCATTATTGACCCGTTACGGTCGAAATTGACATTATTTTTTTAGATCCAAGACCTTAAATAAACATAGCCTTTGAAAAAGCTTGAGTCTGTTTAGAGCTTTACACCCTTTTTAGACTAAGCTTATTAAAATGAATAGGTTTTTGTAAGCCTCCGTCAACCCAACTCTAGAAAGAACTTGAAAGGCTTTAGGTACTATCTCGGACTTCACCTCTTCACCGCCAAAGTCATCTATTCGTGACAGCCAATGAAATGCCTCACACGCCACGGTCATCTATAGGTATATGACCAACATTCAACTCGAAATTAATCCTTCTGCAATTTTAAAAACAAGTTAATTTGTCGCTGGTTTTTCTGTGGCGTACAGAGCACGTCACTTCGTTTGTTTCGTGGCGGTGAAGTTAATGACTCGAGTCTTTCCGAATTGGTAAAATTAAAAAGAAAATATCGCTTACTCTGTTATGTTGATTCCTTTACAGGAAACCTTGATAAGGTCACTCTGGTTCGGGCTATAACTTTCATTTTCCCTGATGATACTGGCTGTACCGAGGGTTAAATTATTCTTATCACTGCTTGGCAGAATATCTCTAAATTCACAAGTAAGGGATGCAAAATTCTCTAGGACTTCCTCGATCAGATGGCATTTCGAGTTCTAGAAAAGAGTCAATAATTAAATATCATGGGACACAAAAAATTAAGTATACGGAGACATTTATTAAAATAAAAGAAATATAGTATCGTGGTACAGTCACCAGCACAAATATCTGACCCAACATCATCATCATCATCAGCCGGAAGACGTCCACTGCTGAACACAGCCCTTAGAACGCCACAGTGAATGACAACTCGCCACTTGCAATAACGGCCCGCAATAGTCGTAGTTGTGGTCTCCGCAACTCTAGTTTTTGGTCGCCACGATAATTAGAATCTGTCAATATCTGAAATTAAGTTCAACTTGCTGTTTTTGTGGTTTTCACGCCCGCAGCCACACTTAAAAACCTCACGCAACAGTGCGCCATCTAGTGAGACAAAAAACGGTAGCCCTCATTAACGGTTGCCCGCAACTCTCACGATGTCGTCAGTCCACCTGGTGGGAGGCCTGCCAACGCTTCGTCTTCTAGTTCGTGGTCGCCACTCGAGGACTCTTCTTATCCCCCAATGATATCTGTTCCTCAAGCGATGTGCCCCGCCAAATTGCCAGTTCAACTTGCATATTTTTATAGTCATGTCGTTGACTTTAATTCTTCGATGAATTCCCTTGTTCCGGATTCCATATTCCATCACGGAAAGAAACTCCAAACATGGCACTCCATAGCTCAATATTTATCACGAACTGATAATACGAAGTTAGAAATTGCGATTTCTGTGATAAGTAGGTAGGTACTGACATCCGTTAACGAAATTAAACGAAATGTGAAAGTGAAGTGGATACTTAAGAGCACCGACTGCACAATAGAAAGTCATTGTATATTACAGTACAGTACAGTAAAGTACAGTACAGTACAGCACAGCACAGTACAGTACAGCACAGCACAGCCTAGTACAGCACAGCCTAGTACAGCACAGCACGGCACAGCAGAGCACAGTACAGTATAGTATAAGTATTGTTGAATAAATACTCACATAGCATCTCACCCAGTCCATCCTGCCACACCTGGCGAACACCGGCCCAGGTTCGTATTGAGTGACTGACTTTGCGAACGGGTTCAACTTGGGGAGCGCGCATATCCCACTGTTTACTATGTGCGGACGTACGTATGACAGTTCGTCTAAGATCCTGCAATGCAAAGACACTTAATTTTATTGCCGTATAAAGTCGTGGTACAATGTAGTGCTGGGATTCCGTAATTTTTTATCGGAAAATAAATAAATACTTAAATAAAATAATAAAAAAAAACCAGTCAAGTGCGAGTCGGACTCGCGCACGATGGCTTCCGTACCATTATCTGTACAACATTTGACATTAGCAAAAAAATCACGTTTGTTGTATGGGAGCCCCCCTTAAATATTTATTTTATTCTGTTTTTAATATTTGTCGTTATAGCGGTAACGGAAATACATAATTTGTGAAAGTTTCAACTGTCTAGCTATCACGGTTTATGAGATACAGCCTGGTAACAGACGGATGGACGGACAGCGGAGTTTTAGTAAGTAATATGGTCCCGTTTTTACCCTTTAGGTACAGAACAATAAAAAAATACAAAAACTGAGATTAATCAAACCAATACACAAAAGAGACAGTTAAGTTTGAAATAAAAAAAATATATAATTTTATTGCATTGATACCATACCGGTCATCTCAAAAGTCGTAGAGAAAGAGAGAAAGCGAGGGAGAGAGTTTACACTCGTCTTTATGATTACTTCGAACGAAATAACTTATTCGCCAAGGAATAGATGAGATTCCGTAAAAACAAGTCCATCAATATGGCATTTTTCGATTTTATGAAGAACTAGTTATTGCCCGCGACTTCGTTTATCACTCATCGCTATCGTACGGGTATCAAGCATTTTTTCAGGATAAAAAGTAGCCTATATCCTTCCTTGGGACTCCAACAAAGTAATTCTATACAGAATTTCATCTAAATCGGTTCAGCGGTTGACGCGTGAAAAGTTAACAGACAGAATTACTTTCACATTTATAATATTAGCAGGGATAGTAGGGGTAGTACTCACGAATATGGATAGGAGGTTGCCGGTATCCGCCATCTATATGTACAAGACAAAAGCCTTTGACTTTGTTGATCACGAAAATAAATAAAAAATAATAAATAAAATAAATATCATGGGACACTTGACACCAATTGCCCTAATCCCAAACTAAGAAAAGCTTGGACTGGATGGAATTAAGATTGGTTTTTTGGAATCTTTTTGTATTTTTTACTTAAATTCCAAATTTTTACTTTTACGGTCATCCCGTAAAACCTAAATTGAAAATACAAACTGAAATATAGATGCACAGAAAAACCAGAAAAATAAGACCAGCACTGGGAATCGAACCCAGGTCCTCGGTATTCCGTACCGCGTGCTATGCCGCTACACCACTGCTGGTCAACAACCAGCAGACCAGCAGCAGCAGCAGCAGCAGTGGTTGCAGCAGTGGTGTAGCGGCATAGCACGCGGTACGGAATACCGAGGACCTGGGTTCGATTCCCAGTGCTGGTCTTATTTTTCTGGTTTTTCTGTGCATCTATATTTCAGTTTGTATTTTCAATTTTGGACTATGCATGCTACGAGTAGGCAATGGATAAACGTACTTATATAGATAAATACATACTTAAATACATATTAAACATCCAAGACGAATTCGTATTATTCATACAAATATCTACCCCGGCCGGGAATCGAACCCGGGACCTCAAGCTTCGTAGTCAGGTTCTCTGCACTTAGTCAAATACTTTGTTGATACTTAAAACTAGCATGCTTATTGCTGGCAAACGTAAACACAGTTCAAATGCTCAATTAAGCGGTATTCTAGAGCACCTTTACCTTTATCTAATCCAGTGTTTCTCAAACTTTTTCAGGACGCGACTCCCCTTAGTTTGATAAATATTTCAAACCCGTGCCTACCTCCACTTACAGTTATTTGTATTATCCGACGTTGATAATACGAACATTGAATAATCATACACAATAACCGTGACAGTATTACAAGCTTTTAATTAGTTTCACCTGTCCCGTTGTCTGTCTGTCTGTAATCAAATCTTGCAAGTTAAATTCGACCAACTTCCAGTACTTGGATTGACTTGAAATTTGGTATACTTATGTAACTTGCGTGACAATACAATAATCTGGTAGTGACATCCTGGTAGTCCGGCCTAAATGGTGTATGGTGTAATGGGTGGCATAAATGTAGTTTGGGTGACAATACAAGTCCAGTCAACAAAAAGTACAGTCAGCAAAGAAAGCTTTTATTAAAAATGATTTTAAAGATAACCGCGACCCCTTAAGGGGCATCCGCGACCCACACGGGGTCGCGATCCACATGCAGTTTGAAAAACACTGATCTAATCTATATACTTACCTCTTAGTAGGTCCAATATTTATAGAGCTATTTAGGAAAGAGTAATAAAAGACCAGGACTATCAATGCTGCGATTAAAAATAGTTCTTTCCTTGTCCGATTCCACAGGGAGAATATCTTGGAGATCTAAACAAAGTGAAGGAAAAATAAAGCTAGATCATCATCATCATGTCAGCCGAAAGACGTCCACTGCTGGACATAGGCCTCCCCCGAGGCTCTCCACTCAGACCGGTCTTGTGCTTTCCGCATCCACCGCGATCCCGCGATCTTAACCAAGTCGTCGCTCCATCTTGTTAAGCTAGATCTTATTATACAATTGTTGAATCCTTTTGACTACATAACGTACACACGTAAATGGGCCAATCAACTTTTTTACCGACACTAATCTGTCCGCGACATTTTTCAAACAATTGCAGATTTTTGTAAGTAAACATGGTTTTTTCTGTAATTTATAGATGGTGTACATAAATACATGCCATCCTACGCAAGTTCAACCTATTAAACCGTGAACCCGTTGGAAGTACGATTTTTTGGTAACGCCAGAGACAATTTTGGTAACGCAAGAGACGCCCAAAGTGTCGGTAAAATAGTTGATTGACCCAAATAATACCGTGCGGCAAAAATATGGCCCTCAAAGGTATGCAGTAATAGGTAATGTTGTAGATAAGGTTGGTAAATATTTGCATATACTAGTCAAAAGAAAATAAGGGTCCTTGAGTTTCAACGGTAAGAATTAAATCAATAATAAAAAAAACCCTGACTGCCTTACAAAAAGCTAAAAAGGAACAATGAGTCTAGTGATCTAGAACTATGCTATAGGTCATCCACGATGACGCGTGCCGTGGTTCTTATTACAATGACATTAATGGCTAATTTTGACAAAATCACGCGTCTTCGTGGATGGCACTAGGTATGAGTAACTTAAAGATTCACCGTCTAGATCCATTCAAAATCATGGGTGGCTCAAAAATTAATAACACATTCAGAAAGCTACTGAATCATCACCGTCTCAGCGTATATACGTCCCCGCTTCAAGACGCATGCCTACTCTCAGCATGAGAGAGCTCGGGCCGGGCACTAGTTCCCAAAATACCTTAATGGTTCCGTAAATTTCAAATGTAATTTCGCACACAAATTCCGAGAATCTCGGAAGGTGTGAGCCAGGTCCTGAACCCACGGCTCTCTTCTTGAGAGTAAGCTGCTCTGTCTTGGTTGAGTCACTCTAGACTACCTACCTAACTTTGGACTCAATCCCAATTAGAAGCCCCTTTGCGGAATTTATTTTATTAAATAGCTGTTCGGCGGTTCTTTTTTTTTTATTTCGTTAGAAGATAGAATAAGATAGATAATTCACAAAAAGTTTATGATTTCTTTTAGTTCATTGAATGGACCTCCGCAAATAAATTCTTCAGTCATGTCTGAAACTCAAACAATTATCAAACTAGGGTGCGCTGGAGCTACACAGGGAGCTCAGCAATAGGTTAAGGGAGGCAACAGGCAACCCTCGCGCCGGCAGCTTTCTCGCGCAAAGAATCTCAATCGCAGTTCAACGCGGGAATGCTGTCTGCGTGATGGGCACCATGCCAAGAGGCGCTCTCTTTTTTAATTAAAGTTTTATTTTTAGTTATTTTAGTTCAATAGTAGTTATAGTCCTATGGATATTTTGTATTTTCTTAATATTTCTTAATAAATTATTATCAAACTTACCTTCCTTAAAAATACTAATGTCATCTTGCTTTGTTCATGTGGTCAAATGCTAATGATTTGAAATATTTCCCTGAGATATTTCCTAAATCTTACATCCATATTTTTGACGGATGGCCGTCACCAATGCCATAGGTAGTAGCAAGGTACTTGTCATGTACTATAATACTCTTTGCAAATGCCTATAGATAAATATCTTTTGAAATAAAACCTCACTATAGAAACTGGTTAGGCTGTTTCCATCAGGGATACGAGGATGTGTGTTGCAAGGAATTTGTATAGGTATCTTATGTCTGGTGTAAACGCAACCTTATGGTTTCAAGAAGTTTTTGGCAGCAAGTCAAACCAAAATATGTTGTTTTGTATACAAATGTTTATTTACAAATTGGCGGTTACAATAATCTTATTTCTATCAGATAACTAATTTATGGCTTAATAAGAACAATATAAAAAAGAAAAGGTTTAATAAAGCAATGAAAATTGTCGACTACGGTGCGTTAAAAAAAATGAGATATTTAAGAAAAACAATAAATAAACATATTACAAATTATACAAGACTAAATATAACAGGTACTAAGACAATGTTTCGTAAAGATTTTTAATATTTTAAATATAGATTTCTATATGACTGGCTCGGATTCCATTATAAAAATTAGTTAGTTACAGTACATAAACTTTAGTCACTTTACTATAAGCTGTTTTAACAGTTTCTTTTTATAAAATGTGTAGGTACATTAAATATTCTTAAATTATTTCTTTAAGAAACTTGTAGTAAAATGAACAAATTGTTATCATAAATTATAAAACTAAACTAAATAAAGCGTTTTGTACTTTACAAGTTTCGCAATATGGCTCGTTATCCCTTGACACAGCTAAAGTCGTTTTATCTTAGTCTATCATTTTCATTTTGCCCACTCCTTATCCATATGAAGTTATACAAAAAAGTGACAATTGGCCACTTCCATCCACTTTTTAAAGCCAGAGTGACAAAATGTCAAAGTTTGCACCTTTTATGTTCTCTTTCTATTTCAGAGATCTTGGCTCAATACCCTCCGTGAAGTCATCATTTTTTGACAGACACATATATTAAATTGCCCATTCAGCAGTCAAATATTATCCAAATGACGCTTCCTTATCGACAATAATTAGAAAATATTTTAAACAGTCGATTTAATTATTGCTTTCTGACAAACAAAATATCGGTAGATGGCGCCATAGACGCAAGGTCCATTTTTACAGTGTTACTTGAGATTGACTCATTTATTTCATAAATCAGTCACAAACATGACATAAATGTCAAAATGGATCATAGGTTAGGTATACTAATATCATCCAGTGGTATTTTACTTGTCAGAAAACTTTCTTTGTATTTTTGCTGATTCACGTCGCGTTTAGTACCCGCCATTTTGGTTGTTGCGGCCATTTTGATTGTACCCACCATTTTGGCTGTTTTGGTCGTAGCCAGCGCCCGCGCCGGTGTCCTCGTATGAAATTCTTGGCTTATACCCGTCTTGATCTGCCTCATATTCGACGGTCTAAAACGGTAAAATTTAAAGAGTTAATCAAGTACGTCATTCGTTGGAAACAGTTGTGTGCTAGTTTTAGAGGTCTAACGCGCTGACGTTCGCAATCGCATTCGCCATCAGTTTCTATCCTTGTCTTACATCATGTGACACAAGGAAGTGGTGCAAACGATTTTGAAAATGAACTTAGAGAAATGTAAATGCAATGGTAGTTTGAAATAAAAGTATTTATATTTTAATAATTGATGAAACACGTACAAGCCAAATAAGGAAGATAACGGCGCTATTACACTAGGTATAGTGACACATCTCGGCCTATGTATGTCCCATTACAAGTCAAAGGCCTTCTCTCAGAGTGAAAAGGCCCAACCGTAGTTTCCACGCGGGCCCAGTGAGGATTAGGAACTTTACACACACGATTGAATTGCTTCGCAGATGTGTGCAGGTTTCCTCACGATGATTTCCTTCCTTAAAGCTTGTGGTAAATTTCAAATATAATTTCAAGAAACTCAGGGGCGTGAGACCGGGTTTGAACCCATGGTCACGATCCTCGCTTGAGAGGTCAAAGTACCTACTATGCCATCATTTTTTAAAAATAAATAATTCATATATGTATAAGTTTTCAATCATCCAATATATATATATTATTAATAAAATGTTTAATTTAACCCTTAATAGGGTTGACAACCTTGTCAAGACATTTGAGTTTGGACTATAAATGTTGCTTATTTGGATTGGCTTTCATTTTTCTTTGGTGGTAAATATATTGCCGGTGCCCTATTATTAAGCTCTTCAATTCAATCATTTTACGAGTATGACCCTGACCTGTTTCCTTCCATCAGGCAGCACGACGTAGTAAAGACCTTCAGCCCTGTCTCCCATCCTCGACTCCCTGTGTCCAAAGTCATTGCCAGAAGCGTCGTCTTTCACCATATATTCGAAGCTGTAGTTGGCTGGCTCCTGAGAAAATGAGCACATCTTTTTTCAGTAATATGCATCCCACTGGCTGGACTCAGGCTATTCAGAATGAAAGGGTTTAGGCTATATTTTCTTCAGGGTTCAGGGTTAATCTGTTAACTTAGTGTTTTTATGAATATATTGCATTGCATTGATCCAGTTTCATACGAGTACAATTAAGTTGTTGCATAGTAAAATGTAGTGAACATAAAGAAAGTCAGTGCTCAGTGCTGTAAATAATTAGACATGGAAATTAAAACAATTTGTTCAGTATAGGAACAAGGTGAATTTAGCTTACTTTCAGTAAAAGCAAATTTAGGTTTTTTTACAATTTAATAAACTTTGAATTCATTTACAATTAATTGTTGTGTGTGTGGAAGATGAAAGTTTTGTGTACTTACTTATAATATAATTGCAAATTAGCGAATAAACGTTTTCTATTCTATTTATTATTCTAAAACAATGCATTACTTACCCCATTGCCATCTTCATCTCCATTGTACCCCCTGCCTGCGCCAGGTGGTAGGTACTGCCTGCTCTGACCAGCACCGAAGTCACCAGAGTACTGCTGACCTATAAGAGACGTGTTCTGTTTAAGCTAGGGACTTTGTCTGATATAATAAGTTCAGATAAATGTCAGGCATTACGTTTACAAGGCAATTCGCCGAAGAACTTAAGTCACCGAAGAGAAGTGAGATGCAATATCTAAAGGATTATAATCGTATTGTTGTGCACTACCAGCACCAATATCTGACACGGCAAAGCGTGCATGACTGATACGAATTTATTTTTACGGTTGGCCGTGTCATATTTTTGCGGCAGATATTAATGCCACCTGTTGCACTGTGCTTGTGTAACCATTATAAAAACATGTAAATGATCGATCGAAGGAGTGAATAACAATTTAATTAGCTTCCTTACTTCCGACACCAGGTGCTCCATACTCTTGTGACGGGGTCCCGAACCCAGGGGCTCCATATTGCGAAGAAGGGGCACCTCCTTGCCTCGGGGCTCCGTACTGATTTGATGGCGTCCTTTCCTGGGCAGGAGCACCGTATTGGCTAGAGGGTTGGCTTCTGAATTGGGACGGTGTTCCATACTCAGCAGAGGGTTGCGGGGGTCCATACTGGTTAGAAGGTTGAGGGGGTCCATATTGATTAGAAGGTTGTTGGTTTCTTGACTGGGGTGGTAAGTATTGATTGGTTGGCTGTTGGTTTCTGAATTGGGATGGGGCTCCGTATTGATTAGATGGTTGTTGAGCTCGGGATTGGGATAAAGGAGGTCCGTATTGGTTAGAAGGTTGTTGGGTTCTGGACGAAGGTGGTCCATATTGGTTGGAAAGTTGTTGAGATCTAGACGAAGGGGGTCCATATTGGTTGGAAGGTTGCTGAGTTCTGGATGAAGGTGGTCCATACTGGTTGGAAGGTTGCTGGGTTCTAGATTGGGGGGGTCCGTACTGGTTTGAAGGTTGTTGGGGAGGTATGTATTGGTTGGAGGGGCGACGGGAACTTGAACGCGGAGCTCCATAGGTTGAAGATGGACGGTTTCTGAAAGAGAGTATATAAATAAATATATGTCAGAAAGTTAATAATTTGCATCTGAGATATAGACACTTTGCGAATTTGAGTATTGATAGTTAGTTAGAAATTTTAAACTATCTAGGCAGTTACTAATTGATTTTTTTTTATGGTTAAAAGGAGAAAAATATATGTTTCATTTACGATTGAAAGTAACTAAAATCAAGCAATCAATATTAAACGAATATCGCAAATACTGTCGCTGTCATTTCGATCACAAAAAAAACACTAAACGGAAAAAAAATTAAAAAGCTGCCGTCCCCTTTTCTTGAAGATCGGAGTCCGTATTGTCTAATACGATGACGTTCGCGATCCCATTCACCATCTCTTTCTGCCTTCGTCTGATACCATGTGATAGAGAGAAATGGTGAAATGGAATGCGATTTCAAGTGCGTTGAACAATATGACCTCAGGTCTATAAAAAAAAATCAGCACCTCTTCGAGGAACCTAAAATAGCCAATTATATATTATATTATAGCTCGGTTAACAGGCGAATCGTGATACCTTTCTAAACCATACAAATTACGGGATGTGCTCGCGCAGCCATTCAGTTAAATAATTCGATCGTGATCATTATGATGTAGTTCTCGCGTCGAATGTACAGTCGTCACCACAAGTTGATGTATTTGAAGATCAGATGGCCAAGTTATTATATCAGTTACTAGTGTAGACCCGCGGCTTCGCACGCGTAAATTATTAGACGCAGCAGTTGAATTGAACTACCGTGATTTTATAAAATTCCTGCGGGAATATCGAGATAAAAAGTAGCGTATGTATTATTTAGATAGATGTCTCGCTATTTACATTTAAAATTACATCGTGCAGCCATTTTAGCGTGAAGGAGTAACATTAACAAACCCCCCCCCCGTTTTTCTTTGCCGATTATATTTTTCTGATTAAGAGAACCTTATTTATAACGTTATTTATTTTGCACTGTTTGTTGTTGGTGGGCCAAATCTTGCAAGTTCATTTTGACCCACTTCCACTGGTTGGGTTGACTTGAAATTTTGCACAATACGGTATTTGACAACTGTTGAATTTACAATATCCTGTATATTATTATAGAAATATGAATAAAAAAGGATCTTGACAAACGGACGGACGGACAGCAAAGTGATCCTATAAGGGTTCAGTTTTGTCCTTTCGAGGTACGTAACCCTAACAATAGTGAAATACCTTAGTAAGTAAATAAGGTAATAGTACATTAATCTGGAAGTGAATTTCTGGTGGTCGACTTGAAAATTGGTATGGTAATGTACACACAACAAAAAACTCTCGGGCTCTCATTACCCCTAGATAATGTTAATGTTTTGATTCAGAAGTAATATGACTATAATGAAATGTTCGAAACTGTACCCTACCCTACCCTACCCTTACTCTAGGGCCTAGGCACTTTTGACACTCATCAAAAGTATTATTTGGATGGAAAACTTGCTTTTGATGACAATACAAATTTTAATCAATAAAAAAGCTTGTAATAAAAATTTAATAAAAAAAGTTAAATTTACGTCTCAAGTCACTTAAGTTGCCGACTGTACCAAACCTGTCAAAGTCAAGGCCGCTCTTTCATTGTATAAGAGCTGTTCTACTTGACCCCGAAACTGTACCATTGGGCTTCAATGCTCAAGATAATTAGAAGGCACTTGATACTTTTTCAATGCAAATAAAACTTTTTATTGAAAGATTTGTATTGTGTAGCCGTGCATGGTACTAGCTTAGTGGTTTGACACGGCTTTTCAAGCAGAAAGACGTGGGTTCGAGTCTAGACTTGCATCTCTGAGTTTTTAACCCCCGACGCAATAAGAGGGTGTTATAAGTTTGACCGCTATGTGTGTCAGTGTGTCTGTCTGTGGCACCGTAGCTCCTAAACAGGCGGACCGATTTGAATGCGGTTTTTTATTTGAATTTAGGGTTTCTAGCGATGGTTCTTACTTTCTTGGAACAATAAAGATAGACTACTCGTAGTGGGTACTCTACGTAAAAAATAAAATCTGTTCCAAATGCGACTTTCTGAACCTCAAAGAATCATCGTCATTATCATTTTAGTCTATGTTCCACTGCTGGGCACAGGCTTCCCCTCAGGATGATAAAGCTTGGACCGAGGACCTAGTGCGGTTTGGAAGTTTCACGCACTCCATTTAATTGCGTCACTGGTTTGTGCAGGTTTCATCATTATTAATAATTTGTTCTTGTTGTAGTTTTTTCTTCCCACTTTAAGTTTAGAATAAGTTTGTAATCTAACTATGTTGTTATTTTTTTAGTGGTTCTTTGCTTTGTTTATTAGTATTTAATATTTATTTTTAACTATGAATCTGTCTATTGCATTTTTATTATTTTAGTAAACATAGTCCAAATTTAATGTCAAATAGAAAATTACAAAATACTAGGAACTTATAACATATCTTATAAAAGCTGCAAAGTTCATTAAAAACTACTAAAAGCTTAATTACAATTACGATAAAATCAAAACAATAAAGAAATTACAAAAAAAACTATTTTTTTTATTCAACTGGATGGCAAACGAGCAAGTGGGTCTCCTGATGGTAAGAGATCACCACCGCCCATAAACATCTGCAACACCAGGGGTATTGCAGATGCGTTGCCAACCTAGAGGTCTAAGATGGGATACCTCAAGTGACAGTAATTTCACCGGCTAAACAAATAATTAAACATAAATTGTTGTAAAATTGGGTGCCCGAAATGAGAGATCGGTTGGTTTTTGTCCTTTTTACTCCCAAGGCGATTGCAATGGAACAGTGACAAACAAACTTAAAAAAAACCTTATTTATATTGATGCGCGATACTAGCGCCACCACATTTTGTGTTTTATTTTGTAATTAATGAGGTTCATGAATGTCAACGGGCATCGATCATTTTTATTAATTAGCAAGCTATCTAGTTCAGCAGATGAACTTTAGATGGCGTTGTATCGAACAATAATTGTTGTTAGTTAAATTCTGATTAATACAAAGTTTTTTTTATTTAGTTATTTCCTATGTCGCATGGTTGGGCAAAGGCATGTCCCTTGGATTTCCAACTTCCCCTGTCGGCAGCTAGATACAGATCTAGCTTCAGATTATAAAACACACAAAATGTGAGTTGTTTTAAACTTAAGTTTCAAAATACCTACAGCTATTAACATGACCAAAGTAGAACATGCCATGAAATTAGCGGTTGAAACCGACCTAGGTACACTTAAAATGCAATCAAAGTGCAATTGAATAAGAATTTGCAAGCATGCATCTGCCGCAGACCTTAAGAGTACTTCTTAGTGAAGGAAATTTGACAAAGAACTAAAGTCATCGACATAACTGGTAAAACATGCAAGTTGAAGTAGCAAACATCGCTCGAAGAACAACTGTTGGGAGAGAAAAGTCCTTGAGTGACCACGACCCGGGTGACGAAGCATTGCCAGGCCTCCCACTAGGAGGATTGACGACATCGTGAGAGTTACGGGTCACCGTTGGATGGAAGTGAAGAGTTGTCGGTATCCGTTAATTTCGCAACGTAACGTTTGGCAACTTGATTCATTTCGCAACTTTTCATTTCGCAAACTCTAAAACTGTAAATATTTCAGGATTTATTTCAGGGCCATCGTGTAGAGCCCTTTAGGTTAGGTTAGGTTAGTTTTATAAAAATCCTGAACTATTAACTGTTTCAGAAATATTGAACAGTTGCGAAATGAAAAGTTGCGACTTATCCCGTGTGGTGTCGGGTTAGAATTACACCTCTCCATTTCTTCCGTGGATGTCGTAAGAGGCGACTGAGGAATGAGGATATAGGTTAAGGTATATATCGTAGGTGACAGGCTAGCAACCTGTCACTATTGTACCGTTTTTGTCAAACTTAAAACCTAAAATTGCTAAAAGTGGCTCCGAAGCGGTAACGTTTCGTGTGCTCTGCCTACCCCATTTGGGAATACAGGCGTGTTATTTGTGTGTTGTGTGTGTGTGAGGTTAGTTTTATAAAAATCCTGAAATATTAACTGTTTCAGAAATATTGAACAGTTGCGAAATGAAAAGTTGCGACTTTAAAATGACAATGCGGAAGTTATTCCAACTTTCCTAATTATGTAATATCTGCCCCGACGGGTATCGAACCCCGGACCTCAAGCTTCTCTAACCACTGAGCTATCTGTCGTCATTTTAATGTTATCACTTACCCAAACACGGCGTCAGTTTGTCTCGGAGAACCGGAACCGGGTGGGCCATAGCTCTGGGAAGGGGGGGGAATTCCTACCACTGAAATCTTGCTGGGGAGGGAGGTATCTAAACAAAGGAATTGTTACTAAATTAAAGTAAATAATTTATTATACTTAGGTACAATAAGAAAACAGTGAATAACAATTAAATTAAATTAAAATAAAAGTATACTAAACTTAACATTCAAATAAAATAAAAAAAGAACTAAAACTAAAACAAAGCCGTGGCATCACACTGAGGTCCTTTTTGCTAGTTTCGGCATTACAATTTTCTTTTCTTTTTCTTTTTAACCAGCGACGCAAAAAGAAGGGTGTTATTTTGACGCTAATGTTTATCTGTCTATGACATCGTAGCGCTTAAACGCATGGATGTTTGATAAAAATCGGTTTAGTTGTTTTTGAGATATTGAACTTTGAAATAATAATCTTCGCGCAATGCACGCTGACTGCGAAAAAAATGTATGAGCATTCGGCAGTTGCGGCTACGTTGCAGTTGGAATGCAGTCCGTCTTACTGTCCCTAAATCTTTCCCTAAATGACCGCTAGATCGAGTGGACTGTAAAAGTTCTTAAGCTACTGCAAATAAGGAGGTTTTCAATTCGACTGTATGTTATTTTTTCTTTTGATTTAGGATTCCTCAGTAACTTACCTGTTGTCTACAGGGGGTTCTGCTAGAGTTGTCGCTACTAGCATCAAACAGGCCGCGATGTACTGAAACAACATGTGTATTTATTAATTTTATATTTAGTTACAGATATAACAATAAATGATCTAAGTTTAAGTTTTTGAAAATGTTACAAAACAAAAGCAGCTTAATTTTTTGGGTAGAATCGAACCTTGAATTAAAAGCCCCATGGTCTATATATAATAGATATATAAAAAAAATGATTTTGATTAAGTGCCGTTCAACTTTTTAAAACTTGATTTATGATTACAGCAAATTATCGGAATGAACTGATAATTGATTATTTCTAAATGAATTATAAAATTAAATGGGGTCCATTTTGAGGTTTTGTAATTTAACCTTAGTAGAGATGATAATTTGGCACAATGTTTCAGGAGATAATATCTAGTATTTAATATTAATAATAATAAATAATATCATGAGACACTTGACACCAATTGACCTAGTCCCAAACTACTCTTAACCAAAGCTTGTACTATGGCAACGGATACACATAGTTATTTATGGATAAATACATACTTAAATGCATATTAATCATCCAAGACCCGAGAACAAACTGTTGTATTATTCATACATATATCTGCCCGGCCGGGAATCGAACCCGGGACCTCAAGCTTCGTAGTCAGTTTCTCTAACCACTTGGTCATCCGTGCCCTTAGTGTAAGTTTTCGGTTACAAAATACGTCTCAATCGCGTTCGCGTTAAAATCTCAATGTAAGGAAACACGAACATCGCAAAAAGTCCACTAGAGGCGCTGTTCGTGTTTCCATATAAATTGAGACTTTAACGCGAACGCGATCGAGACGTATTTTGTAACCGAAAACTTACACTAAGGGTACCGGTCGTCGAAAAGAGATGATCGATAGACGGTGACTTTATTCACATGGGCATAGTGCGTTGTTTGAAAGTTTTTTTTTTATAGATTTAAATGGACTTGAAATTTGACAGTCACTAGTCAGCAAAAATCATTTAAATTGAAAACCGACTAAAGTTTTTTTATCAATATTATTATTATAATTTTTCCTCGCTGACTGATCGTATCATCAAATATCAATAATGGCGAACCTAACCTTTGCCATGTCCGTATTTTTAGACCCGTGCCGTACCTGGTTTTAGGATTCGTTTTCACCAGAGATGTGCGAGGGCGAGGTTGTGTCGCGATCAATGTGTTTTTCATGAACCAATAGAAATTCTTCATTTACCTAACCTCGCACAGCACAGCTCTTATGGAAACAGCTAAGCTGAGGATAGGTAAATAAAGGTTTTCTATTGGTTCATGAATAACCTAATCTAACCAACACAAAGTTGGAAAACCCTCTACTTTGTCACTTCAAAGTTCAATGTCTCAAAAACGGCTAAACCGATTTTGATAAAACATGTCTAAGAACCATAGCTGGAAAACCTGCTTTCTAATAAATAAAAAACTGCATCCAAATCGGTCCCCCCGTTTAAGAGCTACGGTGCCACAGACAGACACACATAGCGGTCAAACTTATAACACCCCTCTTTTACGTCGGGGGTTAAAAACACATTCCTCGCAACACATCCTCGCACGGTTACATATTTGAATATCGAAAATTAAAATACCTACGATTAAAATGTCGATGTTCAAAATATCGAAAATGATAATATCGATTGTATCACAATATCGAAAGTTGTTATACCTATGTGGTCAAAATGTCTAAGATTGAAATATCGATTGATTAAAGTATCGAATGAGTATGTCGATAACCAATATATCTAAGTTGTAAATGTCAACATATTTGAATGTCGAAAATTAAAATATCGTACATACAAATCTGCTTTATTTATTGCTCCTTTCTCTTAATAGCATTAATTTTACATAATCTAGTCATTTATAGTTGTGGTCACAGTTCTAACCTAACCGAACCAAATATTTTTGATAATTCATGCTCAATAGGTTAGGTTAGGTTAGTATTGCGTCAAGGCTCGAAGCGCCTTAACTAAGCGGAATAGGAGCTCCGCGAAGCGGAGCTCCATCGACCCTGTCATGTGATAGTTCATACATAGGATATTCGATACTCTGTACTTCGATATTTTGAACTTCGATATTTATATCTTTCGATGTCACTTTTGTAGATAAATAATATTTTCAATATATTGGACGTAGGTTATCTAACCATTCGACAATATAAACTTTCGTTATATTAATTTTCAATATTTCGATACAGTCGATATTTTAACTTTCGTTATTTAAATATGCAACCACCTCGCACATCTCTGGTGGAGGCGCAGCCTTACAATAGGACGATTCCATCTCTTCCTAACTGTCAATGTCCGTCTGTGTGTATCTAACTAATTAGAATTACTAAGTAATATATGGACCATAATGATGTCTGAAATCAATATATACCTATATTTTTAATTGAACTTATCAAACCAAACAAAGTTACTTACCCTCATTTTATCAAACACAACAAAAAAAAAAACAAATTTCACTTTCACACCCTTTCTGACACTGCCACAACACCAGGATGTCCAAAATTGACTATGCTATTTTCAATCACCCCAAACTCTAGACGATGATTTAATTTTTAATCAGCCCAAATTTTAAATTAGACCAAGTTAGTTCGTCTAACCAAAGTTCAGAAAGCGAATGATGCTCCGTCGAGATTCCCTTAGCTTATATACCAGAGTGATTAACTGATATGTACTTACATTATGCTAGTGTGAGTAGATCGGTGCATCTGCTTTCGCGGTACGAAACAGAGGCTGCTCTACTTCAACTTCGTATAATGTACACTTCAATGATGAAGTTTGATGGAACCTCTAACATTTTTTTAACAGACATAGTACTATAATATCTAGACATGTGTTACCACTTTTATTACAAGCTGTTGCCCGCGACTCCGTCCGTGTAGAATTCGTTTATCGCTATCCCGCGGGAACTACGCGATTTTCCGCGATAAAAACTATACTATGTCCTTCCACGGGACACAAACTATCTGTACTTATCATCATCCAGCCTATATACGTCCACTGCAGGGCACAGGCCTCCCCTCAGAATGAGAGGGCTTGGGCCATAGTTCACACGCGGGCCCAGTGCGGATTGGGAACTTCACACACACCATTGAATTGCTTCGTAGGTTTGTGCAGGTTTCCTCACGATGTTTTCCTTCACCGCAAAGCTCGTGGTAAATTTCAAATGTAACTCCGCACATGAATTTCGAAAAACTCAGAGGTGCAAGCCGGGGTTTGAACCCACGACCCTCTGCTTGAGAGGCGATGGGTCAAACCACTAGGCCACCACGGCTTACTCAGTACTTATACCGAGTTTTATCTAAATCGGTTCAGCGGTTTAGACGTGAAAAAGTAACAAACAAACAAACTTACAAACTTTCGCACTTATAATTATCAGTGCAATTTATTTTTTATCACTAGCATATTGCCCGCGATCCATCTGCGTTGAATCCTGCGGGAATTATGCAGTTTTTCGGGGAAAAAAATCTATCCTATGTCCTTCCCCGGAACTGAAAACGGTACACCGAATTTCATCGAAAATGGTTCTGTGGTTTAGACGTGATGAGGTAGCAGACAAATAAACAGACTTACAAACTTTACCTTCGCATTTACATTTAGTGAGATTGTACCGTCAAAACGGATAACATTTCACCTTTTAAATACAGTATTTATGCCAACCTTCAGAATAATGAGGGCTATCGTTTTTTGTCTCACTAGATGGCGCACTGTTGCATGAGGTTTTTTAGTGTGGCTTTCAAAGTCTGTTATTACGGGCGTGAAAACAAAGTTTAGATCAAAATCATATTTAATACACCTTAAAACCGTACCATATAAATAACGAGCATGCCACAGTGTTGCTTAGTCCCCGTTTTGTTCGGAAAAAAGGGAGGACAAAGGTTTACGAAAGACAAAACTGTCTCAAACCACAAACATTCTTTGCCCCGGAACGCATATTTGCCATAATTAATATCAGATATTGCAAAATATTCACAAAATTATTCTAATATTAAATAAACCCGCGTAGCTCACCCAAAAACTATGAGATTTGACATTTCGGAGACCTCACGCTACACTAGCGCCTCTAGTGGTGAATTCATTCGCGATAGCCCTCATTCTGAAATATATATCATAGTAGAGCCACTAGCGCTCCGCAGCACTCCCAAAGCTCGCTCTAGTTGGGAGTCGACTCGTGAGGAGAGTCGCTCGCCTCGTCACTCGCCCGCACCTGCTGGGCTACTCCGAAACTCAAAACTCGAAGTTCATGTCGTGCGGTCCCTCTGACACTTACACTGTTTGATACGAGAGCGAGAGGGACCGCACGACACGAACTTCGAGTTTCGAGTTTCGGAGTAGCCCGCCTGTCGCGGTCATAGATAAATTACCCGGGACTTGCCTATAAAGCTTCGCTTAATTTAAGGGGTTCGTATCGGCTCGCATAATTATTGAAAATCATAATGTTTGTCATAATATTTTATGTTGTTTGTCATAAGTCATAACTGTTTTTTCGCCGAATACAAAAATAGTTCAGAATTGTTGTAACACAAACATAACCTAACCAACTGTTTTGTATAGGATGATAATTTAAAAAAATCAGAAAAATTTACGGTTTCGGCGAAAAAAAATTATGACTAACAAAAATTCTGACAAACATTACATTATGACTTGCAAAAATTACGTGACTAAATATGCAGCATGCAGGTAGTAGCAGTGTAGCCATGGTAGCCTGGTGACATATGTATGGCCTCTAGCAGAGTATCGTGGGTTCTAATCCGGGCTCGTATTTGAGTTTTTAGAAATTAAAGACATTACCTATACTTTAACTTTACCATGATGTTTACGGTAAAAGAAAACGGAAATGGGGTTATATGGTATCTAGGGTCTGATGATAGAGCAGTTAGGAAGGTTTACAATTGAAGCATGTTTTGGTTGTCTATTTAACACATCCAGCTGGTTGTATACGTTAATTATCTCACTGTACCAGGTCGTTCAAACCAGTTCTAGATCTTTTGTATTTAAATTCTGAGTTCCATTCAAGGCGGTAGGATACTAACAAAAGAGTGACATTGCCAAGTGCAAGGTAGACGAATTAAATTAGGTCACAAGTTTACGTTGTGGCCCTTATTATGAAGGTTGATAGATTGAGCCTTGAGCTCGGAGTTTGTACATTAACCCGACTTCACATAATTTTAATTTCATCATTATTATCATCATACTAATAATTTTTAGCTGTAGGACGTCCACTGTTGGACATAGGCCTCCCCCATAGACGTCCAGTTGCTTCGGTTGGAAGCGGCCTGCATCCACCATGAACCCGAAGCTTTAACCAGGTCATCCGTCCATATAGTAAAAATCTCGTTAAAGTAACGTGTGGTTAGATTTAGATAAGAGTTAGATTAAGTAATCTTAGTGGACACTTTGGTCTAGACTGTAAAGCCGTCTTGCAGGAGAAAAATAAATCTAGATTTAGTCGTTAAACCTGATTTAAGCTTGACAGTTCCATACATTTTGACACTACTAAACTGAGCTTAACGCTAACTCGAGATTTATGTTTCATAAGAAAATTTATTAATAAAAAAATACAAAAAAAGTGTGTGTATATTACAATTTTTCGTACTGATTAACATACCACTTATACTAAGCGATGTTCCTTTTTTCCTTGTAATATTTTGTCTGCGTATCCAATATACAGGATGTTTAAACATCCTGTACTATACTGTAACCCATATTTGAAACATTGAAATTCGAAAACAATTTTTTTATATTGTACCTATAGAGATAGTCTTCTTGTGACTCAACTTAAGTACAAAGCTTTTTTTCGAATTTCAATGATTTTCCTACCTTTTATCATAATATTAATCAGTAGCCTTAATATTGGTTACAGTATAGTACAGGATTTTTTAACATTGTATATAAATTGACGACTGGATGGCCAAGTGGTTAGAGACCTGACTACGAAGCTTGAGTTCCCGGGTTCAATTCCCGGCCGGGGCAGATATTTGTATGAATAATACGAATCTTTGTTCTCGGGTCTTGGATGTTTAATATGTATTTAAGTATGTATTTATCTATATAAATATTTTTGTATTAATTCGTTGCCTGGTATCCATAGTACAAGCTTTGCTTAATTTAGGACTAGGTCAATTGGTGTCAAGTGTCCCATGACATTTATAAATAAAAAATGTTTCTCTCAATAACCTATCATCAGCTCTGTAGCTGTATCGGATAAAGCTATGTAAAAAATAATGGGGTACTTGTAAGCCGTATTTAATCTCATAGCTATGCATAGCTTCAGTGGCGCGCGTGCGTCACGATTTAGCTGCGTACACGCAACTGGAGTGCTAAATGGAGTTGTGAAATGGGTCGCGGTTTTGTTTCAACTTTCTTCCTGTGATCTTACAACAGGGTGAAATTTAAGTCGTGATACAAAAGAATTGACATCTATGTACCTTACGGCACTAGACTGGCTGTTTGTAGACATGGGGGATAAATAAAGTCACGATGTCAAAGTCACCGTGACTCGCCGTCAAAAGGTGTCACTGTGACTTTTGACAAAAGAACAACGTTACAAAATTACATACGTTCCTACTGTTCCCAGCGCCTAATGCAGTCTCTGTTACTCAAATCACGACGCTGTGGAGTGCTGTAACTGTAACTCGGCTCTAATCGGGCTCAGTCGGGAGTGTTCGGAAGTGGCGAACAGTAACAATAACAGTGTGACAAAAAAACGTTTATTACAGGACCGTGACGTGTCACAAATCGTGCAGTGACACGAGTAACAGGCGTGACAAAGTCACGATGACTTTTCACTGTGACTTTTTTGGGACGAAATCGTCAGTCAATGATCATACATATCAAAATGTAACGCTTTTCCCCATGTCTAGCTGTTTGGAATAAAACGCGCGGCGTCAACCCCTGTCACCGGGCAACAAGCAAAAGTCACCAACTACCACATAAAGTCAAGAGGGATAGTCAAACTTATGCACAGCGTCGTAAGGTTAATATTCCACTAATCTTTTTTGCAGTTAGTGACCCTTGCCTGCCATCCGACGAGGTTCACAAAACCGCGCCGTGAACCAATTTTGTGCGCCGTTTTCATGTAAGAAACACGCATTCTATACATCAGAGGTTTTCAACCGGTGTGCCGTGTATATTTTCAGGTGTGCCGCGATCGCCGTGAAGTGTAAGTATTTTCGACAAAAGATTCGTACAGAAGGTCTCAACGGGACCCTATTAATAAGCCTCCGCTATCCGCAATGTAATACTCGTCGATATTATGGGTGTGGCCCCGTGTATATTTTCAGGTGTGCCGCGATCGCCGTGAAGTGTAAGTATTTTCGACAAAAGATTCGTACAGAAGGTGTCAACGGGACCCTATTAATAACCCTCCGCTGTCCGCTATGTTATGTATACCGGGTGTGGCCTGTAATACGAGCAAAAAATTGAAACTTACATCGTCCTCGTCAAACTGAACAATATTAGTTCAGCGACTTTTAAAATAATGGAGTCTTTGAATTTTCATCTATATATATAAAAGAAGAAACTGACTGACTGACTGACTGACTGACTTATAGATCAACGCACAGCCCAAACCGCTGGGCCTAGAAAGTTGAAATTTGGAACATATGTTCCTTAATAGGTGTAGACGCGCACTAAGAAAGGATTTTTCGAAATTCCCACGGGATAGGGAATAAATGGGATTTATATTTTCACTTCGCAATGGCCCTATTTCCGTAACTATAATTATTAGAAACTTCAAATTTGGCATGGAAGTAGGTAATACTAACAGCTAAAAACAGTATTCAGGATTTTCCGAAATTCCCACGGGATAGTGATTAAATGGGATTTATATTTTCACTTTTAATTAATGACCCTATTTCCGTAATTATAATTATTAGAGACTTCAAATTTGGCGAACAAGTAGGTAATACTAACAATTAAAAACAATTTCAGGATTTATCAAAATTCCCACGGGATAGGGAATAAAATGGGGTTTATATTTTCGCTTCAAAGTGGCCCTAACTCCGTAATTATAAATATTAGAGACTTCAAATTTGGCATGCAGGTAGATAATACTAATAGGTGAAAAATATTTCAAAGATTTTCCGAATATCCCACGGGATAAAACGAATAAAGAGGATTTTATATACCAACTGAATCAGAAAACGCATAAGCTAAACCAATAAAACTGGGGACTGGAGATTTGGCAAACTGATGTAAATCTGGTAACAATTATTTAGCAGTGACATCCTGCTCATCCTGGCGAGGATCGTCTCCGTAGAAGGGAACTCCTCAAAAATTGATGTCACACGCAAAAGACTGAACATGATTGTTAAATTTCAATGACAATGCGTTTAAATGATATACACCGCCTGATGCTACAGCCAGCGTCATCTGCTGATGACGGAACTCCTCAAAGGCTGATAGCATTGATACGAAATTTTGCATATACGTTCAACAAGCTGACACAATTACTTTGCTCACCCGCGACCGTTATGATAGCTACTTTTGTGCCCATGCAATGTGTGTTCATCCAGTTCTTCCACTTCCACACTGTAAGAACACACACAAAATCACACAAATCCATCTATCACCACCACCACTTTACACTGACGCGTTTCGAACTCAACCAGAGCTCATATTCAGAGCAACACAACCGTTCAGCATGCTACGGTGTGAAATTTGGCATAGATGGACCTAAGTAGTACAGAGGTGCACTAGGGAAAGATTTTAGAAAATCTCATGGAATAGTTAAATATCTCAATTTTGTTTGTTTTTCTTTGTTTGTTGGGGGTAATCTCTTGGGTTGGGGCTAAAAATCATTTATCAATAGAAAGATTCACTATCCTTGATTGACATTAGAGTACTTAAAAAAAAATGAAAACTTTCCGCAGAATAAAAATAAGTTTAAATTTTGAGCAGATTTTCAAAATTATTTCAATAATAGAAAGCTATAATGTTTCTCTAATCGACAATTAAGAATTTTAAAATAGATCATAACAGTAATTCATGTCCCGTGGGAACTTTACAATTTCTCGGATATAATCCTATATCGTGTATAAAGTCGCGGACAAAAAGAAACGCGTAGTAGGTACTTTAACGTTTTCTAAACCTTCCAACCCTGAAACCAGCGAAGCAGGGTTTTCAAAGTTGGTAAGAATCATAATTAATTACATACGAGTACGTATGTAGGTTGATTTTTCTATTACAAAATTTGCACCACTGTCTAAAAGAAAATCTGTCTGTATTTTTATTTCCATGTAATCCTCCAAAAAATTAATCAAAACACGAAACATGGATCGCAGAAAGTAAATGTATGTTACTCCAAATTTAACGCGAGCGAAGCCGCGGGCAAAAGCTAGTTTTTTCATACAAGTTAAATACTGCTATCAATGTACTCCATCCTGAACACAACTGACGTCACCTGTCACGCTACAAACATCAAGCATTTTGCTTTACATTGCTTCTTCGAATAAACTTAAAAGTGTAATAGAAATTAAAAAACTAATTATTTTTTAAAGTCGCTGAACTGTTGTTTGATCTATGTTTCAATTATTTGCTCATATTACAGGCCACACCCGGTATATGGGTAGGTATACTGTACAGAACCCTTTAGGTACTTGGCTATTTTTTACTGGTGTGCCGTGATGAAACTTTAATGAACGAAAAGTGTGCCTTTATAACCAAAAGGTTGAAAACGCCTGCTATACACAGATGTCAGTGTACAAAAGTAGTGTTGGGTTGGTTTTGGGTTATTATGATGGTTGGGTTTGTGGGTAGTTCAACCAGCGTTTGAACAGCTAAAAGTTTCCGGTCGCTTATAAAGTTCAAAGTTTTATTTGCTCGAATCATGGTACAAAAGATGTTACAAAAAATTGAGATCAACGTGTAGAACAATTCACAATGCAAAATTTTATAATCGGATCTAATAAATACATAATAATAATGAATAATATAATTATTGGTCAATTAAAAACAATTTTCTTTAATTTGAATTTGGTACAATTGCCCTGCTAAATCCGACATCTCTTATATTAAAGATAATTTTTCCTTCCTTCATACTGCTACATAATGTTATAAAGTACAGTCGAGTTTATAAACCTGTGAGCAAAAATTTGATCAAAAATATCTGAACACGCTTCTACGCCGTTAACAATAGAGTCGTGTTCAGATATTTTTGATCAAATTTTTGCTCACAAGTTTATAAACTCGACTGTACTCTTGGACTTACGAGGATAAATGAAGATATGTCATCAAAACTGTCGCCCGCCTTTCATCTCGCTGGGATGGCATCGAGTCCAAGGCTGCTTCACATACCTTAATAAGGAGTCTATAACCTATACACGAGGTATTAAAACGTAGAGATTAATGTTTTTTTTCATTTATTTATATTTATCAGATTGGTTTTTTGGAATCTTTTTGTATTTTTTATTTCAATACCAATTTTAACTTTTACGGTCATCCCGTAAAAACCTAAATTGAAAATACAAACTGAAATATAGATGGCACAGAAAAAACAGAAAATAAGACCATCACTGGGAGAACCCCAGGTCCTCGGTAATCCGTACCGCGTGCTATACCGCTACACCACTGATGGTCAACGGTTACCGACACGAATTTCCTATACACCTCATATCTCAGCTTGTTTTTGTTTCTTAGTCACTTAAGCAGCGACGCTAGCGACATCTATGCCCGTACCCTCATCGAGAAACTTTTTCCGGCATTCATTGGAACTAACCGCTCACCCGGACAAGAGATATCGTTTACTAAGCAATCAAATTAAGATTGGTTTTTTGAATCTTTTTGTATTTTTTATTTCAATTCCAAATTTTTACTTTTTACGGTCATCCGGTCTTGTCCGGGTGAGCGGTTAGTTCAATGGAATGCCGAAAAGTTCTCGATGAGGCTACGGGCATAGATGTCGCTAGCGTCGCTGCTTAAGTGACTAAGAAACAAAAACAAGCTGAGATATGAGGTGCATAGGGAAATTCGTGTCGGTACCGTTGACCATCAGTGGTGTAGCGGTATAGCACGCGGTACGGATTACCGAGGACTGGGTTTCGATTCCAGTGATGGTCTTATTTTTCTGTTTTTTCTGTGCATCTATATTTCAGTTTGTATTTTCAAATTATATTTATCAAGTAAATTATAATAACCATCCAAAAAAAATGAAGCATGCTTCATTATCAAAACAAATTACATTTTTTTTTATTAAAAATTACAAATAATTAATTACATGTCAACTAAAAATAACCATATAAAATCAACCTAAACCTATAATATAACCTACAAACTAAGACCTAAACTACAACCTAAAACCACCATTCCGCGTCGTACCCGGCTAAAAGGTGCCCATAATGCCAGCCGCATTTCCCCGCTGTATGGCCAGCGCCACCTGCTGAACCAGGTGGGTATTAGGATTTATTTATTACATTATTAAGTCACTATATTTTTTTTTTATTTGACTGGAAGGCAAACGAGCAAGTGGGTCTCCTAATGGTAAGAGATCACCACTGCCATAGACACCTGCAACTGCACCAAGGGGATTACACATACATACACATTTAATTTTAGTTATAAGGAAATAATATATAGAATATATATAGGAGTGCGTTTGGCACGTTACTATGTGTTGTCAGTTCTTTTGTATTGAGTGGAATGGCTTTGAAATGTGGGTGTACAGAAGAATTCTGAAATTACGTGGACGGATAGAGTATCAAATGAAAAAGTTTTGAAGGTGGTTAACAAAAAGGTAGAGATCTTGAAAACTGTCAAGAAACGCAAGCTGCAGTATTTTGGCCACATAATGCGTAATGATAAATACGACCTACTCCAACTCATCATGCAAGGGAAAATCCAAGGAAAGCGACCGCCCGGAAGAAGGTGTATTTCGTGGCTTAAAAATCTCCGGACATGGTTCAACCTTAGCACAAGATCCCTGTTCCGAGCTGCTGTGTCGAAGATAAGTATAGCACTAGGTAATGATAGCCGACCTCCGGTAGGAGATGGCACCTAAAGAAGAAGAAGAAGATAAGCAATGCTCAGCATGTGTTGCCGCACATTATGTGCAGTGGAGTGGAGTGTGAGTGGAGATCCTTTTTGGTATCCTGCCGTGTCACCAAGTAACATAGTTTTAGCGCTAGTTTTAGTCTTAGTTTTTAGGTGGTTCTTATGGAGCCAAAATAAACCATTCTTTCTTTCATAAGGAAAAATAAAGAGATAAGGAGACGTTACAGGGGACCGAATAGCTAGCAGCTTGTTCAGAGGGAACGCCTAGCATCTTCGAAACTATTCTAACGGTTTTTTTATGTCCTTTAAGTTTAGATTAGTATCTATATATAGTTACAATTGAATTGATAGTAACTTTTATTGTATTGCTATTTTTCTGATATTAAAGGAAGTAACACTTCATTTAATCAATCAAATCGGCCCACATCCACCCACTGCCCAGTAGAGGCCTGTTAATTTTCACACATATTGCCCGATCCTGTTATGTTTTTTATTTTTTTATTTTCCATGAAAACAAGTAATAATTGCACAAGGTTTGAATTGAAATATTTTAAAATATTGCAAGAATTAGTAAATTACAACAAGAATGTTTATTTTATAATACTTATCATCTCCGCCTTCTTCCATCCAACCACTGCAATTAGATACCGAGTGTTGGCTTCGTTGGTCGGAAACTGAGTACTAATAATGACTTATAAACGATAAAAAAGGTAGATGTTCTTAATGATTTATTGAAATTGCTTTAAAAAAACGTTAAAAAACCAACTTACTGATTCTCGAATAAGCTGGACTTTGAGCAACAGAAGAATTCGTGGTCAGTTTTTTTATACCTACATCCATTAATATTATAAATGCATAAGTGTGTGTCTTTGTATGTTTGTCCGTCTTTCACGTCGAAACGGAGCGACGGATCGACGTGATTTTTGGCATAGAGATAGTTTATGGCCAGAGAAAAATACACAGTTCTTGAGGGAACAGCGCTCGATAACCGAATTCCACGCGGGCGAAGCCGCGGGCAAAAGCTAGTAAAACAAAACTGACCCATGATTGAACCCTATCTCACCTGATGGGAAGTGCAGATGAGGTCACAGGCGGATCTCATTGGCTCAGTACAGTAACAGCCTATAACTGACTGAAATTCGATTAAGTACATTTTATGACACCATTTCCTCCTGGGACCTGACTTTTTTTACAGACTTTTTTACTTACGCCCTAGACATGGTCAGCTTTGTTATTTTGGATATAATATCAAAATTCTTAAGATTATTTTTTCAATGAACAATTTGTACTTTATGAAGTACATTCGGCCGTTATTGTTAGTGTTGGTCCTTTATAAAGTACGCGAGGGCGCACCAGGTTAAAGTGTGTTTATATTACACATTGGGATGTAGAGTAGTCTTAGTATTAATTCACTTATTTAGTAAATTCTATTATTGTTGTTTCTCTATTGCAAGAAAGTTGTTTTGAACGAAAAAAAATAATTGTAAGCTAGCAGCACTCAAATATCAGATTTAACAGATACGAAAGTGTGTGTCTGAAGTGAGACAAAAGATACTTAGGGATTTTGTCCCATTTTCATCAGTACTACATATTATGTACCTACTACTGATGAAAATGGGACAAATATATATATATGTATTATATATATAATTAATTACTTACAATACCCGTGCGAAGCTGGGGCGTGCAGCTAGTTTAAAAAAAATGATTAAACCGGTAAATACTACTAATAATATTTTAGCATTAGGTAATTCAATGAATGTAATCGATTAATTCGATTGCAACTACTATTTACGACAGAAATGTAGGACGATAGCGTCCTTAGTTGTATTAAATAAAATATTGATTACCAATTATGAATAAATAATCATAATTGGCATATTTGTTTATTATAAAGTCCTTCACTGATTGAAAAGGGACATTATCATATTTTACAAGAAAATAAACTTTCGTTAACTATCTATAACTCCGCAAAATACCTATTTAAGGAGGAGGTTGTGGAAAGAAAGGTAAATTAACATTTATAACTTTATATTTATAACTACTACCTACCACAATCGGGACGGGTTTGTTACCGTGATATAACAAATAAATAATTACCGCTGTGGTGACAGTATATGTACTAGGCAACGGTTAAACATTCTTATTATTATTATTCTTACAAATACCGACGAGGAATCGAACCCGGGACTTCAAGCTTTACGTCAGACCTCGGTATACTTTTCAACTCCCCTACATCTTACAACATATCATCATCAGCCTACAGCAGTCCACTGCTGGACATAAGCCTCTTCCATGGCGCGCCACAACACTGTCTTCAGTCTACATACAACATATCTTCTGGACTAATATTGAATCGACGTATCGATCCATAATCTATACGCATCCATTCGCTTCGATAAATGATTATTAGTTTCGCAACGTCGCACCGTGACTAAACGCCTAATGATTATGCATTGAGAATCTCGTATAATGATCCTAGATGGCGTTCTTATATTTCATTAGTTCCCATTGCATCCGAAAGTGAAGCACGAAGTTTTCAGACTGACGAAAATAATGATGAAATCCTCTGTCTTTGTCTGACATTACGGCGTCAATGCGATAGCGAAATGTGTGACATTCTAAGGAATCACCGTTATACCGGGTGTGGCCTGTAATACGGCAAATAATTAAAACATAGATCGTCTCTCAAACTGAACAACATTAGTTCAGCGACTTTTGAAAATAATGGAGTCTTTGAATTTTCCCTTTTTCATACAAATTAAATACTGCTATCAATGTACGCCATCCTGAACACAACTGACGTCGCCTGTCACGCTACAAACATCAAGCATTTTGCTTTACATTGCTTCTTAACAGTAACACTGTGTTGTTTTCTTTGTCTTACTTCTATGTAATTATTATGTCACTGTTCCGAATAATAGTAGATTATTGTCGTGGCCTGGAAGTAGGCAATTGCTGGCTGAGTATGAGTATTAAACGGACGAGCTTGCGAGTCCGTTTAACTAATACGAAGCCAGCAATTGCTATTCCAGCCGAGACTAATATAAAGCTTTTCTCAAAAATGGTGAATAGTTTTGAAATAGAACAAACTTTTTCTCAAAATATATTATAAAATTTAATTTTATTCCAATATTTTTCTTATGCTTTCCCGCCTTTTTTCATTAAAAATAAACTGCAGGTGTAATTTTCCACCGAAAACACCACAAGCTATTTCAGACCCAATAGAAAAAGTTCGGAGTTCCAACAAAATAATATAGACTTGGCTGTATACGACTTGTGCCAACATTTCCATGGCCTTTTTAACTTTAAAAAAAAATGTGACTGATTGCAGGCGCGCCTGCAATCTTTTTAACTTTTTAATTTTTCGCTGACCATAAACTATGCACTTCACCTTCTGATATGTAAAGAATAATGTCAACTTTTACGGAGATTTTTGAGAAAATGTATTTGTTTTCTTTCTTTCTTTCTTCTTCGAATAAACTTAAATGTCTGATAAAAATTAAAAAACTAATTATTTTTACAAGTCGCTGATCTAATGCTGTTCAGTTTGACGAGTATGAACTAACTATGTTTTAATTATTTGCTCGTATTACAGGCCACACCCGGTATTACCACCACGTATGTGAGTAATTCTCAAAAAGTTGTCCCGTCATGAAATTGACAAGAAATCAGTTTTGTCAAGAAATTATTAAAACTAAGAACGAGATCATAAGAATATAAACTGCATCATCATCCCAGCCTATATACGTCCACTGCTGGGCACAGGCCTCCTCTCAGAACAAGAGGGCAAAACATCCGAAATTTTTTGACGTCAGGAAAACGTCACGAAATTTTGTGAGGAGGTAATTTTGTAACTACATCGAAACTTTTTATTGGACCATCTGACTTTTATCACCTTTACCACTATGGTTTAAGTATATATTTATACACAATATTACTTAATTTTTGTATTGAAATACTCGTAGCGCCAGGTTTTTATTTTTAATAAGTGGACAACTGAAAAAATGAAAATGGACAACTTTTTGAGAAATAGTCAAGTATGCAGGTATTCAAGTACGTAAAGCCTTGGATTCTTGCTGCAGGGCGCTTCCAACTGAAGCAATTGGAGGTCTGCCCAGTATGGCCTATGTCCAACAGTGGACTTCTTACGCCTGATATGATGATGATGATATATAGTCATTACTTTGAAAAAATTTCGTATCTCAAATCAATACGTCAACAAATATGACCCTTAAAACAATGTTCATTAAGTTCACTCGGAAAGATAATCGATTTAGCCGTAGTGGCCTAGTGGTTTGACCTATCGCCTCTCAAGCAGAGGCTCGTGGGTTCAAACCCCGGCTCGCACCTCTGAGTTTTTCGAGATTCATGTGCGGAATTACATTTGAAATTTACCACAAGCTTTGCAGTGAAGGAAAACATCGTAAGGAAACCTGCACAAACCTGCGAAGCAATTCAATGTTGAGTGTGTAGTTCCCAATCCACACTGGGCCCGCGTGGGAACTTTGGCCCAAGCCCTCTTGTTCTCAGATATATAGGCTGGGATGGTTGGTTGCTTGGTTAGATGATGATGATGAAAAAAAAAACATTTAATTTTACATTTACACTTAAGTGTAAAATATGATTAATCATAACATACTTTTTGAACGGAATTAAATGCTATAATTCATAAATTGTGAAACGCATCCCATTCACCGTCTCGAGACCTTGCTCTGCTCTCGATTCGATTCAAATCGATTCGGATACGATTAGCGATTATGATTGCGAATGATTATGTTATGAACTTATGATATGATCGCGCTCGACACGATCCTAAGTAATCGCAGGGCGTGTACGAATTAATAGTGATGGGCGTTTGTTTATCGATATAATTTAGGAGTCCCTAAACTGTGTGCGATGCCCCCCGGCGGGGGGTGGGGGACTGGGGGCGTCATGGTATCCTAGTATCCTAGGATATCGCTAATGGTACATATGTCACCTGCGTACGTAACTGTGTCCTGGTGTTCAATCAATAAATAGTCATTGCATTGTATGGTATTATGGTAACTACAGCTAAACGCAAGTTTTTTTTGTATAAGTGACAGCAAAATTATAACATAACAGACACGTGGTACGATTTTTCGTCGACTGTTTTTTTGTTGACTGCTCTTGGATTGCTAACCGAACTACAATACAATACAATACAAATATTCTTTATTGATCACCAAAAGCAGTACAGAGACATTACAAAAATAGAAAAATCAGGTAGACAATAGGCGGTCTTATCGCTAAAAAGCGATCTCTTCCAGACAACCGATTTCTGAGAAATTAATAAATATGAACAGACTAATGACATGACTAACTACATTTTCCTATCAAATTTCAAGTCAGTCCAATCACTACAAATGGTTAAACTTGACTCACAATACATCCGAACAATCGTGCAAGCTAATACAGTAGGTAGGTACGGTCAGCATCAAAAGTAGCTGTATACTTTTATACTTTGTCGTTTTACAGCAACGTACTTAACACCATACAAATTTGACAAATGTGTTAAAACGACAGAGTAAAAAAGTGTTCCGCTACTTTTGATGCTGACTGTTACTATACTACCACTACCAGGGCGCAGTGACCCAAAGTGGGTCTTGGCGTCCAACACCATACGCCACGCTTTGCGATCTTGAGCCAGCTCTTGCCAGCCTTCAACCCCGAAATCCAAATGGTCTTTCAGAACCTTGTCCCTCCAGCGGTACCTGGGACGACCTACCGGCCTACGTCCACTCGGTCGTCCCAAGTAAGCTCTCTTCACGGCTCGATCCTCTTCCAACCTTCTACGTGCCCGAGCCACAGGAGTCTAGACGCCTTGGTCTCTCCTATAACATATGTTTGATGCTGACTATACAGCCGAAATTTTAGTTTCGCTCGGGACTCGCCGGTTTTCTCCGTATTCCTAAAGATTCATTAGGCACATGAGAATGAAAAAGAAAAACTATCTTCTCTTTCGAGTTCCAAAAGACATTAGCAAAATAGTTCAACAATAAAAGTTTTAAAAAACTTCCATCGATAACTCTCCCATCACTAAAATCTATAAAAAATAATCATCCAACTTGCCCTTGCGCGTAATTTAGTCTTTATTGTTTCAAACGTTCGTGAGAATTTCCAAATGAGCTTTTAATTGTTTTAGACCCTTTTATGAAAGTAATTCGTGCATTCATGTACCAACACCAAGGGGTCATCCAAATGTTTATAATTTACTGTAGGTATTGCTATTATTAAAAACCTTGGATGTAAGGTTTTTGAGCCTACGCTGACAAAAGACGGACTGTTGAAATGTATTTTACTAATAGCAACATTATTTTAATTACATTTTTGATGTGGCAACGGCTCTTTTGGGTTCTGCTAATGAGGGCTATCGTTTTTTGTCTTACTAGATGGCGCCACTGTTGCGTGAGGTTTTTAAGTGTGGCTTTCAAAGTCTGATAAGACGGGCCGGGCGTGGAAACAAAGCTTAGAATAAAATCATAAACCGTACCATAAAAATACTGAGCAACCAGTCTTGCGTACCTAGTCCCGTTTTGTTCGGAAAAAAGGGAGGACAAAAGTTTTCGAAAGACAAAACTGTCTTAAAACATAGACATTCATTGCCCCTCATCGCATAATTGCCATAATGTAATGCAAAATATTCACAAAATTATTCAAATTATAAATAAACCCGCGTAGCTCACCCAAAAACTATGAGATTTGACATTTCGGAGACCTCACGCTACACTAGCGCCTCTAGCGGCGAATTCATACGCGATAGCCCTCATTACAGGAAGTAGGACCCCCATTATTTCCATCATTTTTTTATGTGCACCATTATCACTCCAAATTTGATGTTTAAACATTGTAAAGGTAAAACGAAAAAAATAATACTTTAGTAAGGCTCGCCTTAATTAGGTATTATTTTTTTGTTGGAGCGGCAATAGAAACACTGATGTATTAAACTGAATAGAAATATAAATCAGGTATTAATTTAATCTGTCTATGTATTATGGTTTAAACTAGAGTCCTGTGATAGACAGACGGACGGACAGCGTAGCAACATTAACAGGGTCCCGTCTGCCACTCTTTGGCGACGAAACCCTTTTGCTATGTAAAATACCATAATCACAGAGTACATATATAACCATAATGTAAGGTGCTATATCATTTTCAAAATGGCCGGCTTCCGCGTCTTCCGCTTACGAAATTGGTAGCTTATTTGAAGATCGAATTGCAAAAATGATAATTTGACCGGCCGGTATTAAGGTATGACATGATGATAGCCGACTCGTGCGCTGGTTAAATTGCCTACGCGAGTTTTAGACCGGGGTTTAAGTCAAAAGAGATCGGAAGCTTAAGATAGGTTAACTGAAACAATTAATTTGCTCACCCGCGGCCTTTATGATATCTACGTTAATACAAGAAACGTTATACATTTGCGGGTGAGCAAAGTAAGTTCATTGATATGGGCCTGCGCAAAGTAATGCCTGAATTCAATAAATTACGTAGGATTGTTTTCCAGCTGGGTCTGGGAACGTCAAGGGGTCAACAAATGCTACGGGGAAAGCTCATTTACATCAGACGCTTCGGGTTCGATCTATAAAAAATCGTAGCCTGTGTGTGTGTGTCCAAATTTCATAGTCGGGGATCGTTGTTAACTATCTTAGTTCTATATTATTATTGGAACAAAAAATTCAACCTTAATGACAATAACGAAGGTCTGGCTGTCACGGGCCCTAAGTCCATAAGGCCAAAGTTTAAGATGAATATTTCACAATATTAAACACACATAATACCGTCGTAAATATAATTTCTTGCCATATTGGCTAGACAGTTTGATAGACTTTTTATGGTCTGAAATTATGTCATGTCACAGGTCTTTAATATAGTGTGAGACGAAGTTCCAGCAGCATTCTGAAGGAAATTGCTGCCAAATTTAGATAATGTGAGCAAGTGTAATCATGTATTGCAAATTAGCTTTTACATGTTTTGCTTGTTTTATTTGTCAAAATTGTATTTCATTTTATTTTTATGTCCTTAAATACTCAGAATCACAATCAGAATCTTTTATTTGCTAGATAGAATACAGATGGTACAAAGATGGTGTTACAATCTGTGTACACTAGATTAAGATTATAATTATTTTCTTTCTTTCTTTTGTTTGTTTACTAACACTCTATGGATATTCTATTTGTCCGAAACAAATAATTTGAATTTAATGCTACGACATGCGATACAAATACAAAATTCCAAAGCAAATAACGATAATCCTCCTTTCAGCAAATCTTTATTGATTTAAAGATAAATCGCTAAAGCGTGTCTCTCGCACCGCAGTGTAATAACTAATCGATACATGGACGCACGCGCACGATGTGTTGCAACAGAACTAGAGAAATGAAGCTGTAAATGTAAGCTGGAGGGATTGTAGCCGTACCTTATCAAGGACAATGGAAAGGGTTCCATCCCTTTACCTCTAAGGCTGCGTTTTAACCTGACATGTGCAAGAAATGTGTTTTGCAAACCAATAGGGAATATTACTGCAATTTTAACCCATCAGAGTGCAGCACTAGCATATACCAAATACCATATGTTTATGGTTTATGTTTTGTGTTTATTATCTTAAAAGAAGTCTCTTTTCCATTCTCCATTCCATTCTCCATACAAACGTAGACCCGGTCTCGTTTGAAAACTAGGCAACAGAAATAGATGAAATTTTGTAAGTATGGACTAGACGTAATTAACTATGCCTGTGGTTTTTTAGATTTTCATATAAATGTGTAATATCAGAATCAAAGGAGCTCAAAAGTCGACAAAAAAAGATGTCAACTTTGCACAAGAATTACAGACTAATGAAGCATTTTTACAAAAATCGAAAATATCACAGGAATAGAAAATATAATGAATACCTTGATTGTAAAATATCATTGATTTCTGTGCATAATATGAGGACAACGAAACCCAAAATTCAACCGCCCAAATCTAGAAAATCCTACAGCTATCTCGATATAAATTACGGACGTCGTTGCGGAAGGCATGGGGGGGACGGCTGCGAGCGCTTATGTCACGAGCGATAAAGACAGCAATATCCCAAACGAATACCTAACGCGGCCGCGCGGCCGGCAGGGAGACCTCTTAAATGTCCGTAGGATGTCGTAATATCATATTATTTCAATTAAATTATTGGAAATATAGCTCTATCGCTACTATTGATGTAAACATAATTTATTTTGTTACTTATAAATACCTATGTCATGATTTCTATAGGCATTAATACTCTTTGGTCATGATCCGTCATGGCGACAAAATATAAAGAGAATTGACGTTGTCATGGCGGTTTCTTTACGCTTTACGGTTTTGGTTTGTGCTGGTGTCGCCCCC
>NC_133500.1:10937670-11004186 GCF_025370935.1 Choristoneura fumiferana
TTGTCAAGAAATTATTAAAACTAAGAACGAGATCATAAGAATATAAACTGCATCATCATCCCAGCCTTATACGTCCCACTGCTGGGCACAGGCCTCCTCTCAGAACAAGAGGGCTTGGGCATAGTTCCCACGCGGACCCAGTGCGGATTGGGACTTCGCACGCACCATTGAATCGCTTCGCTGGTTTGTGCAGGTATAAACTGCATAAAACATCCGAAAACTTTTTGACGTCAGGAAAACGTCACGAAAATTTGTGAGGAGTAATTTGTAATTACATCGAAACTTTTATTGGACCATCTGACTTTTTATCACCTTTACCACTATGGTTTAAGTATATATTTATACACAATATTACTTAATTTTTGTATTGAAATACTCGTAGCGCCAGGTTTTTATTTTTAATAAGTGGACAACTGAAAAATGAAAATTGACAACTTTTTGAGAAATAGTCAAGTATGCAGGTATTCAAGTACGTGAAGCCTTGGATTCTTGCTGCAGGGCGCTTCCAACTGAAGCAATTGGAGGTATACTGGGCAGGCCTATGTCCAACAGTGGACTTCTTACGCCTGATATGATGATGATGATATATAGTCATTACTTTGAAAAAATCTCGTATCTCAAATCATACGTCAACAAATTTTGACCCTTAAAACAATGTTCATTAAGTTCACTCGGAAAGATAATCGATTTAGCCGTAGTGGCTAGTGGTTTGACCTATCGCCTCTCAAGCAGAGGCTCGTGGGTTCAAACCCCGGCTCGCACCTCTGAGTTTTTCGTGATTCATGTGCGGAATTACATTTGAAATTTACCACGAGCTTTGAGGTGAAGGAAAACATCGTGAGGAAACCTGCACAAACCTGCGAAGCAATTCAATGTTGCGTGTGAAGTTCCCAATCCACACTGGGCCCGCGTGGGAACTTTGGCCCAAGCCCTCTTGTTCTCAGAGGAGGCCTGTGCCCAGCAGTGGGACATATAGGCTGGGATGGTTGGTTGCTTGGTTAGATGATGATGATGAAAAAAAAAATTAATTTTACATTTACACTTAAGTGTAAAATATGATTAATCATAACATACTTTTTGAACGGAATTAAATGCTATAATTCATAAATTGTGAAACGCATCCCATTCACCGTCTCGAGACCTTGCTCTGCTCTCGATTCGATTCAAATCGATTCGGATACGATTAGCGATTATGATTGCGAATGATTATGTTATGAACTTATGATATGATCGCGCTCGACACGATCCTAAGTAATCGCAGGGCGTGTACGAATTAATAGTGATGGGCGTTTGTTTATCGATATAATTTAGGAGTCCCTAAACTGTGTGCGATGCCCCCCCGGCGGGGGGTGGGGGACTGGGGGCGTCATGGTATCCTAGTATCCTAGAATATCGCTAATGGTACATACAATGAATGACCTTCAATTTCTGTGAACTTTATTATTCATTATCAAATATCTGATAAACAATTTCTTCTCAGTCATGTATTAAATAACTATAATTACAAAATAGAACAATTACCTGTAGGAAACACTGATTTATTTCGTAAAATATTAATTTATTTATGAAACAAAGCCCTTTTATAGTCTCTCAATATCAAATAACAGTATAATACGAGGTTTCCAAAAATACCAGCGCACGGCAGCGGCCACACAGTGAAACTTGAGTAAATGATAAGAACGAAATTTCTTCCGTAGTGTTGTCGCGGCCGTTAATAAATGCCATCCTTGTCTATTTATGAACGCATTCTGCAAGAATAAGCAAGCGAGATATAGGTCTACCAGTTTATATTTGTTAGTGAAATACGTCACCCGCCAACGACCGGGAGCCGGTCGCTTGCCACTCAAGGGATTTTGACAGGCTGCCGGGAGACGGTCGCGTGCCAAACTAGGGTGTGCCGGGACCCGGACGCTTGCCACTCCAAGGGATATGTCACCTGCGTACGTAACTGTGTAACTGTGTCCTGGTGTTCAATAAATAGTCATTGCATTGTATGGTATTATGGTAACTACAGCTAAACGCAAGTTTTTTTTGTATAAGTGACAGCAAAATTATAACATAACAGACACGTGGTACGATTTTTCGTCGACTGTTTTTTTGTTGACTGCTCTTGGATTGCTAACCGAACTACAATACAATACAATACAAATATTCTTTATTGAACACCAAAAGCAGTACAGAGACATTACAAAAATAGAAAAAATCAGGTAGACAACAGGCGGTCTTATCGCTAAAAAGCGATCTCTTCCAGACAACCGATTTCTGAGAAATTAATAAATATGAACAGACTAATGACATGACTAACTACATTTTCCTATCAAATTTAAAGTCGGTACAATCACTACAAATGGTTAAACTTGATTCACAAGACACCCGAACAATCGTGCAAGCTAATACAGTAGGTACGGTCAGCATCAAAAGTAGCTGCATACTTTTATACTTTGTCGTTTTACAGCAACGTACTTAACACCATACAAATTTGACAAATGTGTTAAAACGACAGAGTAAAAAAGTGTTCCGCTACTTTTGATGCTGACTGTTACTACTACTACCACTACCAGGGCGCAGTGACCCAAAGTGGGTCTTGGCGTCCAACACCATACGCCACGCTTTGCGATCTTGAGCCAGCTCTTGCCAGCCTTCAACCCCGAAATCCAAATGGTCTTTCAGAACCTTGTCCCTCCAGCGGTACCTGGGACGACCTACCGGCCTACGTCCACTCGGTCGTCCCAAGTAAGCTCTCTTCACGGCTCGATCCTCTTCCAACCTTCTACGTGCCCGAGCCACAGGAGTCTAGACGCCTTGGTCTCTCCTATAACATATGTTTGATGCTGACTATACAGCCGAAATTTTAGTTTCGCTCGGGACTCGCCGGTTTTCTCCGTATTCCTAAAGATTCATTAGGCACATGAGAATGAAAAAGAAAAACTATCTTCTCTTTCGAGTTCCAAAAGACATTAGCAAAATAGTTCAACAATAAAAGTTTTAAAAAACTGCCATCGATAACTCTCCCATCACTAAAATCTATAAAAAATAATCATCCAACTTGCCCTTGCGCGTAATTTAGTCTTTATTGTTTCAAACGTTCGTGAGAATTTCCAAATGAGCTTTTAATTGTTTTAGACCCTTTTATGAAAGTAATTCGTGCATTCATGTACCAACACCAAGGGGTCATCCAAATGTTTATAATTTACTGTAGGTATTGCTATTATTAAAAACCTTGGATGTAAGGTTTTTGAGCTTACGCTGACAAAAGGCGGACTGTTGAAATGTATTTTATTATGGCAACATTATTTTAATTACATTTTTGATGTGGCAATGGCTCTTTTACGTTCTGATACCCCGGGCCCAATTGCATGATAAAGTACAAGCTAATAGTATTAGTGAATTTCAATACAAAATCGCTAATAATATTAGCTTGTACTTTGTTATGCAATCGGGCCCTGGTGTTGCAGATGTTTATGGGCGGTGGTGATCTCTTACCATCAGGAGACCCACTTGCTCGTTTTCCATCCAGTCAAATAAAAATAAAATAAATAAATAAATGACAATTACAGGAAGTAGGACTAAATCACCATTTTTCCCATCATTTTTTTATGTGCACCATTATCACCCCAAATTTGATGTTTAAACATTGTAAAGGTAAAACGAAAAAAATAATACTTTAGTAAGGCTCGCCTTAATTAGGTATTCCTTTTTTTGTTGGACCATTAGGTAGGTATTAATTTCATCTGTCTATGTATTATGGTTTAAACTAGAGTCCTGTGATAGACAGACGGACGGACAGCGTAGCAACATTAACAGGGTCCCGTCTGCCACTCTTTGGCGACGAAACCCTTTTGCTATGTAAAAGACCATAATGTAAGGTGCTGTATCATTTTCAAAATGGCCGGCTTCCGCGTCTTCCGCTTACGAAATTGGTAGCTTATTTGAAGATCGAATTGCAAAAATGATAATTTGACCGGCCGGTATTAAGGTATGACATGATGATAGCCAACTCGTGCGCAGGTTAAATTGCCTACGCGAGTTTTAGACCGGGGTTTAAGTCAAAAGAGATCGGAAGCTTAAGATAGGTTAACTGAAACAATTAATTTGCTCACCCGCGGCCTTTATGATATCTACGGATACATTTGCGGGTGAGCAAAGTAAGTTCATTGATATGGGCCTGCGCAAAGTAATGCCTGAATTCAATAAATTACGTAGGATTGTTTTCCAGCTGGGTCTGGGAACGTCAAGGGGTCAACAAATGCTACGGGGAAAGCTCATTTACATCAGACGCTTCGGGTTCGATCTATAAAAAATCGTAGCCTGTGTGTGTGTGTCCAAATTTCATAGTCGGGGATCGTTGTTAACTATCTTAGTTCTATATTATTATTGGAACAAAAAATTCAACCTTAATGACAATAACGAAGGTCTGGCTGTCACGGGCCCTAAGTCCATAAGGCCAAAGTTTAAGATGAATATTTCACAATATTAAACACACATAATACCGTCGTAAATATAATTTTCTCAAAAATGTCCGTAAAAGTTGACATTATTCTTTACATATCAGAAGGTGAAGTGCATAGTTTATGGTCAGCGAAAAATTAAAAAGTTAAAAAGATTGCAGGCGCGCTAGCTCGACAATAATGAATCAGCGCGCCTGTAATCATTCACATTTTTTTTAAAGTTAAAAAGGCCATGGAAATGTTGGCACAAGTCGTATACAGCCAAGTCTAATGGCCGGTATCAGATATTTTGTTGGAACTCCGGACTTTTTCTATTGGGTCTGAAATAGCTTATGGTGTTTTCGGTGGAAAAATACACCTGCAGTTTATTTTTAATGAAAAATGGCGGGAAAGCATAAGAAAATTTTTGGAATAAAATTAAATTTTATAATATGTTTTGAGAAAAAGTTTATTCTATTTCAGAATTATTCACCATTTTTGAGAAAAGCTTTATATTAGTCTCGGCTGGAATAGCAATTGCTGGCTTCGTATTAGTTAAACGGACTCGCAAGCTCGTCCGTTTAATACTCATACTCAGCCAGCAATTGCCTACTTCCAGGCCACGACAATAATCTACTATTCTTGCCATATTGGCTAGACAGTTTGATAGACTTTTTATGGTCTGAAATTATGTCACAGGTCTTTAATATAGTGTGAGACGAAGTTCCAGCAGCATTCTGAAGGAAATTGCTGCCAAATTTAGATAATGTGAGCGTGTGTAATTATGTATTGCAAATTAGCTTTTACATGTTTTGCTTGTTTTATTTGTCAAAATTGTATTTCATTTTATTTTTATGTCCTTAAATACTCAGAATCACAATCAGAATCTTTTATTTGCTAGAATACAGATGGTGTTACAATACACTAGATTAACATTATAATGTTTAGATTTAAATTATTTTCTTTCTTTTGTTTGTTTTTTTACTAACACTATGGATATTCTATTTGTCCGAAACAAAAAAATTGAATTTAATGCTACGAAATGCATACAGTATTCCATTGAAAATTCTAGAGCAAATAACGAATAATCCTCCTTTCAGCAAATCTTTATTGATTTAAAGATAAATCGCTAAAGCGTGTCTCTCGCACCGCAGTGTAATAACTAATCGATACATGGACGCACGCGCACGATGTGTTGCAACAGAACTAGAGAAATGAAGCTGTAAATGTAAGCTGGAGGGATTGTAGCCGTACCTTATCAAGGACAATGGAAAGGGTTCCATCCCTTTACCTCTAAGGCTGCGTTTTAACCTGACATGTGCAAGAAATGTGTTTTGCAAACCAATAGGGAATATTACTGCAAATTTAACCCATCAGAGTGCAGCACTAGCATATACCAAATACCATATGTTTATGGTTTATGTTTTGTGTTTATCTTAAGAGAAGTCTCTTCGTTCCATTCTCCATACAAACGTAGACCCGGTCTCGTTTGAAAACTAGGCAACAGAAATAGATTAAATTTTGTAAGTATGGACTAGACGTAATTAATTATGCCTGTGGTTTTTCAGATTTTCGTATAAATGTGTAATATCAGAATAACAGGAGCTCAGTCGACAGAAAAAAGGTGTCAACTTTGCACGAGAATTACAGACTAATAAAGCATTTTTACAAAAATCGAAAATATCACAGGAATAGAAAATATAATGAATACCTTGATTGTAAAATATCATTGATTTCTGTGCATAATATGAGGACAACGAAACCCAAAATTCAACCGCCCAAATCTAGAAAATCCTACAGCTATCTCGATATAAATTACGGACGTCGTTGCGGAAGGCATGGGGGGGACGGCTGCGAGCGCTTATGTCACGAGCGATAAAGACAGCAATATCCCAAACGAATACCTAACGCGGCCGCGCGGCCGGCAGGGAGACCTCTTAAATGTCCGTAGGATGTCGTAATATCATATTATTTCAATTAAATTATTGGAAATATAGCTCTATCGCTACTATTGATGTAAACATAATTTATTTTGTTACTTATAAATACCTATGTCATGATTTCTATAGGCATTAATACAAGAGTATGACCAAAGATGGTCATGATCCGTCATGGCGACAAAATATAAAGAGAATTGACGTTGTCATGGCGGTTTCTTTACGCTTTACGGTTTTGGTTTGTGCTGGTGTCGCCCCCTGCGCAGAGCTTTGCCTAATATGCAATATAAAACGGTTCATATATACCTCGCCTCGCTCCGCTTAGCTGTTTCCAACAGAGCGGTGCTGTACGAGGCGAGATAAATGGAGCGTTTCTATTGGTTCATGAAAAACACAACCCTCGCAACACATCCTGGCACATCTCTGGTGGACCCAACTTTTTTTTTATTCGACTGAATGGCAAACGAGCAAGGGTCTCCTGATGGTAAGAGATCACCACCGCCCATAAACACCTGCAACACCAGGGGTATTGAAGATGCGTTGCCAACCTAGAGGCCTAAGATGGGATACCTCAAGTGCCAGTAATTTCATCGGCTGTCTTACTCTCCACGCCGAAACGCAACAGTGCAAGCACTGCTGCTTCACGGCAGGATTAGCGAGCAAGATGGTGGTAGCAATCCGGGCGGACCTTCCACAAGGTCCTACCACCTGCAAAAACTAAACGTTGGCTGCCCGCCATACTACACCTGTTGCTCCCACGCCCCGTAAAAGTGATCATGATCACACACATAAAGTGACACATTAACGTAGCACATAAAACTGTTAACTGATAAATGGGCCAATCAACTATTTTACCGACTCTTTGGGCGTCTCTGTCTAAACTGTCTCTGGCGTTACCAAGAAATCGTACTTCCAATAAGATATTTCACGGTTTAATAGGTTGAACTTACGTTGGATGGCATGTATTCATGTACACCATCTATTAAATTACGGAAAAAACATGTTTACTTACAAAAATCTGCACTTGTTTGGAAAATGTCGCGGACAGATTAGTGTCGGTAAAAAAGTTGATTGGCCCAAATACTTAATTGGGATCATCTCAGCTTTTATACGTCACACTGCTGGGCACAGGCCTCCTCTCAGAGTGAAAGGGCTTGGGCCGTAGTTCCCACGCGGGTCCAGTGTGGATTGGGAGCTTCACACATATCATTGAATTGCTTCGCAGGTTTGTGCAGGTGCAGTTTGATTTCAAATGTAAATTCGCACATGATTCGAATACTCAGAAGTGCGAGCTGGGCTTGAACCCACAATCCTCTGCTTGAGAGGCCACAGGTCAAACCATTAGGCCACTACGACTCAAACATGGCTAATGTAGCAAAATAAAATTATAGTGCGATCAAATAATGTTGAAACTTGAAAATTAATGTGCGATTACTACAAACTCGGTCGGCGACAAAATACCGTGATAGCACGACAAGACCGAGATACATTTAAAATTATTGAAGGAGCAGGTTCTGGGGACGTTTACACGGTGCGACACGACTTGTCACTGACTGACAGCGCCATCTATTATTTTATATAGTAAACTATTATGAATGGTTTATAGATCATTTATAATATGATAGAGTTAGGGCGATTGAGCACTACAAGGAATTTAACTGTCCTATAGGGACCAATTTTTCGGGGTCCAATATGGCATGAAAAAAAACAGATCGCGGGTGCAGTTCACAAGCATAAACACGTTTTTCATGGCTGTTATAAATCTCTGACCGGAAAAAAAACGGCCGGAATGCGGAAAAGTAAAATGTCGGACGGTAGAATTAGCACAAACTAGTATAATAATAATATATTTATGGCGTGTTATAACGGATCACAACAAATCGGACTGCCGGCGGCAATCGCCCTGATGTGAATTAGTTTCATGCAATCGTATTTTTAAGTTCCCAATCCGCACTGGGCCCGCGTGGGAACTACTGCCCAAGCCCTCTCATTCCGAGAGGAGGCCTGTGCCCTGCAGTGGGACGTTTATAGGCTGGGATGATGATCCAAAGTGGGACGTAATTAAACTAGGATTTTTGAATTAGTAGCTTCACTGTGCATCGTCTATCGCATGTGTAACGGGGAGTGCTCCGAGGAGTTGTTCGGGTTGATCCCTGCCACATCCTTCCACCACCGCCCTACGCGACAACACTTTCATCCTCACCATTTAGATGGTTAGCAGTCCTCTACTGTGCGTTTTCCAGAAATTTCCTGCCTCGCACAGCAAAACTCTGGAATGTACTCTCGCCTGCGGTATTCGCGGACCGATATGACCTTCAAGCTTTCAAGAAAAGAGCGTACTACCTAAAAGGCCGGCAACGCACTTGTGACTCTTCTGGTGTTGCAGGTCCATGGGCGACGGTAATCGCTTACCATCAGGCGATCCGTTTGCTCGTATGCCCCCTATACCATAAAAAAATACGAACTCCGGGCTCCGGCACTGTGATGTGGAAGGCAAAGGGAAATCATCACACTATTTTACCAAGAAAGTCACCATGAATGTTCACTACTGATTCACGTCGACCACGACCACTCTGTAGAGGTGAACGTTATTTCACGTCACCGTATACTGGTGACCGTACCGTACCGTACTGGTGACGTGCTGAATAACCAAATCACTGGTTTCATGTCAAGCGACAAGTAGTGATTTTTGTAACGAGCTATTTTTGTGGTGATGCGATTTTGGCCTCAACGTCACAGACGTCACGAGTAGCACAGAGTAATAATTGTAGCCTTAACTTTATACAACGTCAAAGAAACGATTCTTAGATTATGAAATTACCTATTGACATTACACCGAAAAACGATGCTTGTGCTTGTGTGCTTGTGTGTTGTTGTGTTTCGGCGTGGAGAGAAGGACAGCCGGTGAAATTACTGGTCGGTCTGGCCGGTAAAAAAAACGTCATAGCTCAATAGGTTAACAAATTACGTTAAATACTAGTTTCATTTCTAATTCAGTTACAGTGACTGTCACAGAACGCGTCACTGCAGGCAGTGAAAGAAACTGGTTACTAAAATCACTGGTTTTCGTAACCAGTGACATGAATCTTGTCACCAGTTTCGTTTCGTTTCGCTCAAATCACGTAACGACCAACGCCTACCACTCTGTCAAGAGTGTAGCAACTTAGAAGAAGAAGCGTTAGATTGGCAATAGGTGGGCCACGTTATGATAGATACGTCCATGCACAAGCGTGTGTTCACTCATTCCCGATTCCCAGCCGGGGCAGATATTTTATCAAATAACCTAACCATAAAAAAAAAACATTTTTAGTACAAGCTTTTTCTGCTGATTGTACTTTTTGTTGACTGTACATGCACTGTCACCCAAACTACATTTGCATACCAAATTTCAAGTCGATGCTATTAACCTTTGAAGAGTTCGGACCTGCGGAGAGGATCCTGGTTGGATTACCAGGATGTGACTACTAGATTATTGTATTGTGACGCGATTTACATAAATGTTCCAAATTTCAAGTCAATCTGACTACTGAAAGTTGGTCAAATTTAACTTGCAAGATTTGATTACAGACAGACAGACAGACAACGGGACAGGTGAAACTGTTTACTTAGTTAGTAAAAGCTTGTAAAAAAATACGAATGTTTATTCTCGGGTCTACGATGTTTAATATGTATTTAAGTATGTATTTGTTCTTTGCTGTACAGGATAGGAACAATTGGCGGAGTCTTGTGTCGGAGGCCAAGATCCACTTTGGGTCGCTGAGCCGGCGAAGTAAGTAAGTATGTATTTATCCATATATAATAAGTATGTTTATCCGTTACCTATATTACCTATATAGTATACATAGCACAAGCTTTGCTTAGTTTCGGACTGGGTCAATTAATGTCGAGTGTTCCGTGATGTTTATTTATTTATACCTACTGTTCTTTCACCTCCACTGTAACACACAAATCACACAAACCTAACTAGCACAACCACACTACACTGATGCGTTTCGAACTTAACAAGAGCTCATCCTCAGAGCAACACAACCGTTCACCATGTCACCAGATGTGAGGTGATGACGCTTGTAGTCGTCGCATCGTGTCGTACCCGTATCGTGCCTCCGTCGCGCCGGTCGTGCGGGCGTGCGTCCGCGCCGCCACGCGTCACGACGTTCCCGTCGAGATTGCGCGAAATTGATCGCTTAGTTTACGATCTAGGTCAGTGAATAGAACTGGTCCCTAATATTTTTCTATATATTTTTTTTTTATATCTGTAAAATAAAAACTAAAATTGGACTTCCCCTAAAAAAAACTTCTTGTTTCAAATTCAAATCGTTTCTTTTTTAAATAGGCCGCAATGGGCTCTTTTCCACGTTTTATTTTAAACTACCATACTTTATGCAAGCAATCACTAGCGCCTATGGACACCTGTAACACGGGCATCGCGGATGCGTTGCTAGCCCTTTGAGAGACTGACGGGCTCGTTTTTAGGGTTCCGGAGCCAAAATGGCAAAAACGGAACCCTTATAGTTTCGACATGTCTGTCTGTCTGTCTGTCCGTCCGTCCGCGGCTTTGCTCAGGGACTATCAATGCTAGAAAGCTGTAATTTTGCACGAATATGTATGTAAACTATGCCGACAAAATGGTACCATAAAAATTTCAAAATATATTTTTTTGTGTACCTCCCATACCTACACGTAAAGTGGGGGTGATTTTTTTTCTCTCATCCAACCCTATAGTGTGGGGTATCGTTGGATAGGTCTCTTAAAATCATTGAAGGGTTGCTAAAACGGTTTTTCAATTCAGGGATTTTTTTGCAAAATATTCAACTTTAAAGAGCAAATTTTCATTAAAATCGAGCGTCCCCGCTCTAAAATCTAAACCGGTGGGTGGAAAATTTGAAAAAATTCAGGATGGTAGTAAGTATATCAAACTTTCAAGGAAAACTATAACAGCTAAGTTTTCTTGAAAATTATTAGTAGTTTTTCTCTTAAATAGCAGCCTAAGGTATAAAATATACCTAAACTTGAAATCCTTTGAAAAATATTACTTATTTTTTTCGTAATGGCTACGAAACCCTATTTTGGGCGTGTCCGATACGCTCTTGGCCGGTTTTTAACTTTAAATAAAGACTGAAAAGGGAAAAACAAATCTAGATTCCTATTAATGGGATAAAAAAAATCCTTTATGTAAAGTCTGGTATTACGTACCAGATGGTACTAGGGGGGAATATTTGTGCTAATAAATGTCATGTTGACACCTCATACATCTGCCAAAGTCATACAGAAATTGATTATGAAAGGGTTCCACCCTGGTACGCAATTCAGTTTCCCATCCAAATACCCTAAACCCAAATATCCTAATTTTGGGAGGTGCCTCCTCATGCCTGCAGTGGGACACTTACCGTAGGTACTTATATAGAGATGATGTATTTTTACACGACATCTATAAAAATAACATACTTATCGATTAATGAAACAATAATATAAGTTATTCGTTATTTTATTTATTTCATATTCATCTATTTGCATCACAGTTTTACAAGTTATAATTTTATGATCACATTAATAAAATATGTATAGTACATATTATGTTTACAATTATGATTCCATTAAGAAAATACAGTCTGCTTAGTGTCAATAAGGTAATTTTGTACTTATAAATTTATTTTCAGCGTTCGAACCGCCCGCCTGTTTTGTCCGAAGATTTCTCATTTTTATTAATTTGATCTTCATTTTTGGAGCCATTAAAAACATCTAAATACACTTAGTTTCGGTGGAGTTCAGTTAGTATTAACATAAAGTATCTGTACGGAGGTAACGGTACAAGTACATAAGTGGCTACACAAAAGTAAAAAAGGTCAAGTAGGTATAACCAAATAAAGGCGATCGAAAGAAAATTTCAAAATAAGTTCTTTTAATGAAATACATGTTTATATTATTAACAAGAAGCCTAGTATTACAAAAAAAACAACAAATAATAAAATATTGGCACTGTTGGGAAACACACGAGCGGTTAAAAAACCGCGACGGTTCAACCGTCCAAACGTCTATGAGACTTTTTAAGTATAGTAGACAGAAAGGCCTGTGCTCATCTTTCTTTTTGTTTTTAATATGTACTGGTTTCAGTATATTTAATTAGAAATAGAATAACAAAAAGATATTAAAAATTTAAGAAAGTTGTATGTCACGAAATGGTCCCAAATCAGCAAAAATTGCCGGTATTTCCTTTGAGACCAATTACGTTTACGTAAAACGATATTTTTTATCAATTAATTGATCGTTATGATATAGTAGGTACGGAAGCTTTTGCTTGTCAGTACAACTTGCATTTGCTTTTTCGTAAAGAGTTTGTATGCCACAAAATGTGTTATTTATTCAAATGGAAAAAGTGTAAATTGAAGTTTATTTTTAACCACTTCGTAAACCACACATTATTTTTTTCCCTTTTTTCGCTCGTGTAAATTAATTATACAATTATCAACTTAAATAAGACAGGAACCTGGATTAAGTATACGACGCGTTGCTTGTCTGTTTGCTTACTGCCTTGCTTTGTTTATCCTTTCTGTAACAAAAAAATTACATGTTTAATTTCGCGTCAAATGCGCCGCGTTTTTGACACGGGACGAAATCTTTTAGCCGTTTTTTGAGCGGATTTGACACATTTAGGTGTATAGTTGATTGTTGAATCCCAAGATTCCCTGACTGCTGCCGAGGTGGGTTATGTTTTATAAGGTTATGTCCAGGGCTCGTAAAATGCGAGTTATATTCATTGAAGTATTAATTGTAATACGTCATTTCAATCGATTCGACTTGATCGACTGGTTATGTCATTATCTCGGCCTATACTACGTCTTACTGCAGGGAACAGGCCTCCTCTCAGAATGAGTGGGGTTGGGCCGTAGTTCTCACTAATAACAATGTCCATCAACCAAAAATCCCTATCACCACCACCACCACTTTTTGATTTTATAAACTTCGTATTGGTTTCTATTGACCCCTGCAGTCGTCCCTATTCACCCACAGTGCGTTCCCATTGACCCCACTCGTTCAAAAATATTATTCCTTTGTCTTTATATATTTCCATTTAAAAAATAAAACTGTTGCAAAATTTACTTGTAGTTAATATAACCTAACCTACCAACAAAAACTCGGAAAACCCCGACTTTGTCACTTCAAAGTTCAATATCTCAAAAACGGCTGAACCGATTTTGATAAAACATGTCTTAGAACCATCGCTAGAAAACCTGCTTTCAAATAAAAGAAACCGCGTTCAAACCGAGCCACCCGTTTAAGAGCTACGGTGCCACACACAGACACACATAGCGGTCAAACTTATAACACCCCTCTTTTTGCGTCGGGGGTTAAGTAGCCTGCTTGTTTGCCCCCCTATCATTATATAAACACTGCATATGAAGCTGTGGTATTTTATACGTGTACTTACTGACGTTGGTTGGGTATACGAATGTGGAGGTGGACTGGCTGCCATAGGAGTTGGTGGCGTGACAAGAGAATTCCCCCATATCAGTCCACAGGAGGGGGGATATCACCAGCTCTCCCGAACGAAGGACCTGCAAGTACCAAGAAGAGTTTGTTACATATGGAAGTTATTTCATAAAATTAGTTTTTTTTAATTGAGATAAAAATACGTTCATCATAAAGCTGTTGCCCGCGACTCGATTATCTCTATCCCGCGGGCAATTTTCCGGGATAAAAACTATTCTATGTCCTTCCCCGGGACTCAAACTATCTGTATACCGAATTTCATCTAAATCGGTTCAGCGGGTTAGACGTGAAGAGGTAACAAACAAACTTACGCATTTATACTATTACCGGGATACTAAACCACCAAATAATAAACTTAATTACAACGCCATCTAGTGACGAATAGCGGAACTATGAGCTAACCTTCATCCTGGGATCTTTTTTCACGGTGAGTCGCCTGCTGTTCTTCCACGTGACTTGTGGCCGTGGGTGACCTTTCACATGACACGGGAGGACAACATTACTGCCTATTATGTCCATGTAGACTTTGTAGGTGACGAGGATTTGCGGTGCTAGTGGGACGAGGCGGACTCGGTCTATGAGGCTGGTGCTGCTCTCTGTTGATGGATAGTAACATTAAATTAGTTTACATTTGCGACGTCTTGTGTGTAAATAAACAGGGTGGTGTCGCTTCTGTCTTTGTAAAAGTGAATGCATGGCGCTGCTTAGTAAATCGAACAGTTCACTAATTAGTTGCTATAAACCATTTTTAACTTATATTTACTTAAAAAGGCTATTCCTATAGACACAATACGTGGGTTCCCTTTATCTTGCATAATATCGATTCTCCAAAATACACTTCGCATAACCGGTATCAAATATTTTTTTTAGTCGAATGATACTTTTGCATAATCATTAGTTTGCATAATTATCAGTTCGAATAATAGTCATTTCTCAGAATATTAAATGGCAGAACACTGTTATCGCCGAATATACTTCTTCAGAATATTAAATAGCAGAACAATAGTATCGCCGATTTTTATATGGCATAATGGCATAGCAAAATACTAGGTTGGACTATACAATAGTATTTTTACGGAATTTCAAATAGTGCTGGCCTTAACATGGCATAATGACATGGTTAAAGGAACGAACAGCTACCATATATTAATGCCAGCAAAGTAAGAGTGCTGTGCCAGCGGCCGACGAACTGCGCTACCAATAAGGGTTAGGCTAAATTATAACCCTAATTTAACTGCAAGTAATGTTTAGTAAAATTTTATTCTGCTTTTTATCATTATGAAAAAAAAAATACTAGGAGATATATCTTTCTGCGTAATAACTATTCGGACATATAAATATTATTCTCATCGATATTATGCCCTGTTAATAGTCTGCTTCCCAAAATTATGAGAAATGATAGTAAGTATGCGAAAAAATATATGCAAAAAGTAATTCGGAGATATGATGATTCTGCTCAAGGTTGTTATGTGAAACGAAATTATGAGATTCGATTTTATACAACATATTAGTGAACCACACTACGTTTTTCGGCTTAAGCCGATTAAAAAAGTTTTATGTTCACGCAACAACAGCGAAAAAGTAAGAAGTAAGGTGTAACTAACAATAAATATATTTACTGCTGTTGAGGAGAAATTAAGCTTCTCAAATCGATTCAGCGTCGATACTTATAAATCTACCGATAACGTCGCCGCTGAGACCCCAAACTTCACATTTGCTAATAGTTTTGTTACAGGCGTATATTTAAACAGTTATAAATGAGTTTTTAACCCCCGACGCAAAAGAGGGGTGTTATGAGTTTGATACAAACGATAAAAATGTTTGACTGTGATGACTGAACGAGTGTAAAACTCAACAAGCACAGAATACCGGCGTGAAAGTAGTTTTACTACTGTATTTCGTACGGTGAGTGGGAGATCCGGAGGCCCAACTCCCCTCCCTCCTTTACTCCCCTCCCCCCTACCCCTTCCGTTATCCCCTCCCCTTTAGGCCGGCAACGGCTGTAGGTCTCCATGGGTGGCGTTGATCGCTTACCATAGGTGACCCGCATACTCGTTCGCCAGCTATTTGATATAAAAAAGCGTAAAAGTAAGAGTGAAAATAAGAGCAAGATGACTGACAGAGTGGACTGGATTAGCATAAGCGAAATAGGGCATACATAGGTCTCGGGAATTGTGCAGACATGGACTTATTGACAATGAGTACAAGTATAAAAATGAGTAAGAGTAAGAACAAGAGTTCTTATTCTTGTAAATGTACGAATTAGAATAAGAGTAAGAGAAAGAACGGTGGATGCAAGAAGTGGCGAGTTGTCGTTCATTGTGGCGTTCTAAGGGGGAGGCCTTTGTTCAGCAGTGGACGTCTTCCGGCTGATGATGAAGGAGAAAGAATGAGTAATAGTAAGAACAAGAGTATAATCTTATTGTAAGTGTAAGAATTAGAATAAGAGAAAGAGATTTAGAATTAGTATATCTATGAGAAGTAGAGAGTTGACTGACCTGTGCTGTAGACGATGGCGCTCCCCGGGCAGTCTTGGCACCGGCGGTGGCCACGCAGGTGTACTCGTCCTGCCCGAGTGTCCTGCTGACTAACAGGGTGGACTCCACTCGCGCGAGTGAAGTGGGGCTCACGTCGAATATGTCGTTGGATTCTTGGGTATACTGTATTAAAAAAACAACAATGCAACTAGGAATGAAACGGCCAATTGCAGGTTTTTACAAGCTTTAATTTAGTTTCACATGTCCCGTTGTCTGTCTGTATGTCTGTCTGTAGTCAAATCTTGCAAGTAAAATTCGACCAACTTCCAGTAGTCGGATTGACTTGAAATTTGGCATACTTATGTAAATCACGTGACAGATGTGACAATACAATAATCTAGTAGTGACATCCTGGTAGTCCAGCCAGGATCGTCTCCGCAGGACGAAACTCTTCAACGGTTAATAGCATCGACTTGAAATTTGGTAGGCAAATGTAGTTTGGGTGACAATGCAAGTACAGTCAACAATAAAACCATATATCAAAATGAAATTTTTATGGTTAGGTTAGTTTTTGGGTTGAGTCACATTTAAGCGTCAAACTACGTACCTTTGGTAGAACAGAGGTATAATTCCACTTTTTGTAAATTAACTCAACTTTTTAGCCAATTTATGCCCTTTAATATGTCGTTGACTATACCTATACATCCCCAATTTCCTAGATCTTACTACTACGGGGAGGAGAGGATTTCTTATCTACCCACAGAGTCTTGTTTTGTTTCAGCTATTTGCTGGAAAGCAGGGTGAGGACAAAACCTAACGGGATAATATATATGCTTGTATGATGTAAGATCAAATAACCTAAAAAGCATATCTCTTAAACATACACGATTAGTGGGAGGGATGCGGGGGGGATCGTTGTGGGGAGCAGGACCAAAGCTTACCTCGTAAACGGGTTGGTTGTTCTTAAACCAGCGTATAGATGGCGCTGGGGCGGCGAACGCTTCGCAGGTCAGAGTGACGGTGGTGCCTTGTGGGTGCGCGGTGAGCGGCGCCGGCGCACGGGCTAGCTCGAGGAACGGGCGTGGGACGCGGGGGGGAAACGCTGTGGGGGGTGAATAGGGTTAGTAAAATTAAATCAAATATTTTTATTTTTTACGTAGATATTAGTACCTAGTCGGCACTGAACATAGTAATACATTTAAACAAGACATAGGCCTGGACACATGTCGCCGGTACGGTGCCGTCTACGGTGTCACGGCGCGGCGCCGTCAAAACTACCAAGCGTGTACGTACCAAGCGTTTGACGGCGCCGCGCCGTGACACCGTAGACGGCACCGTACCGGCGACATGTGTCCAGGCCCATAGTTATAAACAATAAAAGATCAGGATTTATTTTTGGAATTTTTTGTAGGAATTAAAGAAAATCCCGGAATTACAAAATAAACTGCCAGATCAAACGATAAAAATAATATATATATATTTTAAACCTAGTAAATGAACTTTGCATCGACAGTGTTATTTGAATAACTGAAAACTGAAAGTAGTTTCCTCAGAATCAGGATTTTAAGACAGGTTTATTTTGCTTCATCCCTTTTTTATTGTGCCCAGTCTAAAAGATACGAATGCAATGTGCACCTATCAAATGTTTTAGCGAGGTTGCATACCATTTAGATAATTTAACACTGGCCGTTTTGCAGTCAGTCTAATTTTCTTGTAAAAACGGCGAAGCGTTACTGGCAAATATTAAAGAGTTAATTAAGTTAGAAATCGATTTTCCATGCTGTCATCGTTCATCCACCATTACCTCTCATATTTCGTTTTCTAGAATTTTTTTACCGTACAACGGCAAAAACTACTAGACACTGGCAAAATTGTCCTCTGATGGACAGAGCCATATTTTTTTAAAGAATAATAATAATAAGTTAGAAATCAAGTAGAATTATTTATTTTTTGACTGACGATGCACTTATGGTTTGGTAGCTTATAAGAAGTGTGATAATGACATTTAGGACGTCTTGTAGGCTTTTTAAATCTCGATTTAAGGCTTAAACTGACAGTTCTTTTATGGATCTGACAGGGCTTAAGAACACTTAAACCTAGATTAAAAAGCCTGCAAGTGGACGTTAAATATGAACTTTATACAGCTAGTAGGTTTATTTAGACAAAGAACATTTTTGCATGCTTTTATAAGATAATATGACATTATTGATACTTATTCGAAAATTTAAATTGATCACCGCCTTTTATGGTATTATTTAATTTTTATGATATTATTTTATGGTAATATTCATCATCATCATCCCAGCCTATATACGTCCCACTGCTGGGCACAGGCCTCCTCTCAGAACAAGAGGGCTTGGGCCATAGTTCCCACGCGGGCCCAGTGCGGATTGGGAACTTCACACGCACCATTGAATTGCTTCGCAGGTTTGTGCAGGTTTCCTCACGATGTTTTCCTTCACCGCAAAGCTCGTGGTAAATTTCAAATGTAATTCCGCACATGAATTTCGAAAAACTCAAGAGGTGCGAGCCGGGGTTTGAACCCACGACCCTCTGTTTAAGAGGCGATAGGTCAAACCACTAGGCCACCACGGCTCATGATCACGGCGGATGGTAATATTACACAGATATAAATATTTAATTTCATTAATTTAATTTAGTTTAATTTCTTTTCTTTTAATTTAATTTAATTTCACTTACCTTTAGGTTCAACGGTGTCTTCCAGTTCGGTGAGCATTTTCATGTGTTTGTTCACGTTAGCAGAACGGCAACCCGTGAGCAGGATGGCGAATACGACCACTTTGTACATCTTAGTAACGGAGATTCAAGACCTGCGGACAAGATGATAGTTAAATAAAAATCAGACGACATAATATCCTTATCCTATCAATCCTATCCTACTAATTAATCCTATAATATTATAAACTAGCTGTGGCCCGCGACTCCGTCCACTTAGTATAACTATGCAATTTTCCGGGATAAAAACTATCCTATGTCCTTCCCCGAGACTCAAACTATCTGTATACCGAATTTCATCTAAATCGGTTCAGTGGCTTAGAGGTTATTGAGTAACAAACATCCAAACGTCTTCACGAACTTTCACATTTATAATATTAGTAGGATTTATGAAAGTTTGTGAAGATCTGCCAGATCATAATCAGTCCTTGAAATTATTTCGAAAAGCAAGTGCAAGAGAAAAAAAGTGAGATTTTTAAAATAGTAGATTGTACAACAAGAGCATAAAACGAGCCATTTTACTCAAGACGTTCATGTAGCCACCCGAGCCCGACGATAGACACGTCGACGGGAAAATGGGTTTAATGCTCGAGATTGCGAGGAAATGAAATAGCAACAGTGGAAACAATAATTCACTTTCTACGTACCTCTTATTTTTTATGCATTATTATTATATAATTCCATTTTTTTATTTTATTGATTTATTATGATTGGTTTGAGTGATTTCTAGTTTTATGTAAATTAAAAGATATTTAAAAAAAACATGTTGAAACTTTTTTTGTTTGTGGCTGTTGACACCTGATTACCTTGGTCTTAAGTTGGTCTTAGACGAAGATTTTATTTTATGCACTAGAGCATAAAAAGTCATTTTATGAGAAGTGAAAAAGACTTTTTTTTTAATCCATTGCTAATTTAATCTAGATCGTTCATAGCTAAGTTTTATTGGAATCATTTCAGCGGTTTATGAGATATTGAACTTTATAATGACAAGGGCGCGGGTTTTAAATTTTTCCATTTTTTTTTATTCTATGATCGATATTTCAATATTCTTTTAACGTATGGGATTATTTTATTTCAAATTACTTTTTTTGTTTACGAGTAGGTAGTATAGTATTATTTATTATTTTATATTTTTTTCATATACTTAGCGGCAAAAAATCTGGCCCTCAAATGTATGCAGTAATAGGTAATTTTGTATGTAGAGTGGTCCAAATTTTTTGCCGCTGAGTGTATTTTGTATTTCCACTTAGATGGATACTTCAATAGATGTTCTCATGACTTTTAAAAGGTTTTTGTTTTATTTTAAACACCTTTGCAACTATAGAAATGTTTTGGTAGGTAACGTAGATAGGAAAATAACTTATTCCTGATTTAAAATTACATACTTACCTACAAAACTCTTAATATATTAATCACGTCTCAGTTTTTTCTTTGTTGATGATCATTGAACTTAACTAAACAACTTTTACCCTTAAATTGATAGTGTTGGCCACAGTGAATACAATTCAAGTCTATCTTTTGTATTTTTTTAATGTAGAATTTTTTAAACTTTCGTAACGGCGAGGTTTGAATCATGAACTTTTTTCAGATTTTTTCAATTTATGGATTAACTTTAATTTAATTTGTGATTTAAATACAAATGCAAAGACTGGCCACAAATAAAAATATTACGAAAAAGAACAATACCTTCCAAAAAGCCACGAAGAGCACAATAAAAAAATCACCGCACAATGAATTTCAAATTTGGAACCTTAGCTTTTTCTTTGCAACTCGCCGGGAGTGTAGGGACGTAATGGGCGCGTCCATTCTGGAAGTCTATTTATAAGGCCAGCTTCGTTGCGTTCGAAATTTAAATCATAAATCGCACGCATTCGAACGTCGTTCCAATTGCATTTGGCGGATTGCAACTTTTTAATAACGGTTTTTTAGCTAGAATGTTCGTAGACGAATAAATAAAGTTAAAGATTTATCGTTAATTTGTAGTTCATTCAAATCGTCGTTGATCGCTTTAGTGCTTTTATCGCATTTACCTTCTTTATAAATACAAACTTCTAGTCTAGTTTCACCTATGGCCTCTCAAAGAGACGATCGTGAGTTCCGACGGGTCTCGGCGGTGGCTTGGGAGCTCGCGCCCCTGAGTTCTCCGAAATTCATGTGCGAAATTACATTTTAAATTTACCAAGAGCTAACTATACGGTAAAGGAAAACATCGTGAGAAAACCGGCTAACCTGCGAAGCAATTCAATGGTGTGTGTGAGGTTTCTAAACCGTACCTACTAATAAGGATACTACTACCTACTAATTCTGAGAGGAGGCCTGTGCCCAGCAGTGGGACTTATGTAGGCTGGGATGGTAACATTTTACAAATAAGTCAGTCGAACGAAACTTAAACTAAACTAGTTTGAAAGTTAAAACCCATTACATATTTCAAAGCCGGGTTCCAAAAACATTAGGTACAATTGAACTGATCTATTATTCAAGTCTTAAAAATGCTCAAAAAATCGATATGAATCGATACAAGGATACTGAAAGGCGCCGTTCGTTTTAAATATGGAATCGATTAGTCGCTGCCATTTTGAAATTCAATTTGAATTTGGAAGCGGGGCCCCGAGGTGGGAATAGGAAGCACGAGAAAATTCGCTGTTCGCGATATCTTTGGAACCAACTGTTGAGCTTAAAAAGAGGGTTAAGTTTTGTACTGTCTGTTTTTTTAGTTAAATTACATTCTTCTCAAATTCAAATTCAAATTCAAAAGATTTATAGACCACTAATTGGCCTGGTACATTGTGGCCATTAATCGTGGCAGTCATTTACTACAAGGTGTTAATTAAACAACTAAAAACCTGAAACTAGTTTCTTCAGAAATACACTATAAATAAAAGCATGTTTTTTTTAATCCTTTTTTAGTGTGCCGAGTCAAAATGAAAACAAAAAGTTTGACCACCGACTTGTCACTTCAAAATTCAATATCTCAAAAACGGATGAACCGATTTTACATAAAAACATGTATAGGAACCATGGCTAGAAAACCTGATTTCATATTAAAAACCGCATTCAAATCGGTCCACCCGTTTAAGAGCTACGGTGCCACAGACAGACAGACAGACATACAGACACACAGACACACATAGCGGTCAAACTTATAACACTCCTCTTTTTGCGCCGGGGGTTAACGACGTTTAGTCTAAAAATGTTGCATATTGTTATGAGATAATTTGTTATTATTTAATACTGGCCATTTTCGGTCAGTTTCGATTTTCTTCTAAAAACGGTAAAGTGCAACTGACAAGTACCTACGAATTTCGAGTGTAGAGATAGAAATCAAGTCAAATTAAGGACTTAGCAAAACATACGAATATTTTTTCACAGAAGTATACTAAACTATATATAACTATTATATATCGTATGTATAATATAGTTGTTATTTTTAGGGCTTTACACATAAGGGTATTTATAAATATATGCATTAAGCTAACTTAACCCTTCGAGAGTATTTATGTACATACGTTATAAAATTAATTTTATACTCCAAGTTTCTCTGCGCTATAGAAGAATACGATAGATTCGATTTACTGTCATTCAGTGCAAATGGAAAATCGTCCACTTGAATTGACCATTTTGAATTTGGACCACAATGAATACCAACCAGAGTGAATTTTGTCTATACATGTAATTGTGCTGAAAAATATTTACAACCAAATTTATTTTAGTTGTAAACTAATTAAACCCCAATGGAATATTGTCCATTATAAACGGGTAGTATTTAAGCGCACATCAAAAAAAGTTCTTTTTTATCCAAAAAAAATCCGAATTCACATCAAAATTACTGATTGCACAGCAAAATACTCTACTCAAAATATTACGTAATAAACTGCAAATTATATTCGTGGCGTACCGTAAAGTAAATAATTTTTATTATAGCACAGCTAATAATGACTAACGCACATCATACCTTGTAACTCTTTTTTTTGAAATATAGCTTCTATTTTTACTCATCAAATATATTTATAATTACCTATCAATTTATTTTCAGCATGTATATACTTTTTACATAACCAGCACTAGTAGGGGCCAAATTATTTCCTAAATAAATAAGGTTCTTCCTTCTGGCGCTTCGCCGGCCGCTGCCGAGGCGCGCTCGCTTTGCTCGCTCGGCTCGCGCGTTGTGGTCGCAATTGTACCTAACGCTCCTTCTCGCTCCGCTCGTCGTCGTACAGTCACCAGCATTAATATCTGCCACAGCGGAGCGTGCAAAAATATCTGACACGTCCTTCCGGCCCTATACATAGAGTCGTATCAGATATTTATGCACGCTTGTTGTGTCAGATATTGGTGCTGGTGACTGTACCTAATTTTCCGGTGCCAAATTGACAGTAAAAGTTATTTTGCTATGAGAATGATCATGTATCATCTATGCATGCTTTAAGTAGTTAATTTGCTGTGCAGTCAGTATTTTTGATGTGATTGTAGTATTTTTGTATAGTTTGTGTTGATGTATATTTTAGAATTATCTGCAGTACTAGTTTTGCTAAACATTTAGTTTATTTGTATTGAAATAATTTAATTGATGTACAAAGGTAAAATGATGAGTATAAATTGATGGGCAATTATTTATTTGATGTGCTATTATAAATTAGGAGCAAAATCAAATAAGCAATAAGTGAATATTTTCAAAATCAAGTCAATATCTGATATCTAGACCCAAAACAAATGATTTCCAGTGAAATATAATATTTACAATTCGTAATATTTTTGAGTGTACGTAAAATACAAGTGGCCGTTTATTTCCGGCATACCATACTTCAAATTTTTGTCAATTGTACTAAAAACAACAACACCTCCTTTTTGTACAATAAAGAGTATAAATAAACAAATAATAACATTCCATTTCAAGATGTACAGTTTTCCTTGTTGATGTATTTCCAACTGTCATTTTTCTGCTTTGACGTAAAATTTCGAGTTTGCACCAAATGACAGTAAATACTAGATTCAACGATATCTCGAAGAATAACGGTAGTATGTCAACGAGAAGGGAACATCTTGTAACGGGAAAAAAAATTTTTTCGCACTTCGCAAATGACTTTTATTCAAACAAAATAAAAATAAAAACACATAAAATTAACTAAAACGGGCTTCCTCTTCCAAAGGCAGCGCAGCGCGGGGCATTGTACCCAAGACGGAACTAATAACGTCCGTTCATCTTCATCATGTTAGCCGTAGGACGTCCACTGTTGTACCCCCCCCCCCTCCACTCCCCCATAAACCTTCAGTTGCTTTGGTTGGATGGAAGCAGCCAGCATCTACCGTGAACCCGCGGTCTTAACCAGGTCATCCATCCATGTCGTTTCGATTGTGGACGGTCTATTCGAGAGTCCATTTGAGGCGGTTTCCATCCGAGAACTTTCCAGCCCCCAACGATCTGTTCTACGTGCTTTATAAGCTGCCCGTTGCCACTTCACTTCACTGATATTGATAGTTATTTAAGCGTATAGTAACACCTCCTCATACCAGTGCCTGTGCACTAAAAACTCATTCCAATAAACAGTCCTAACTCCAAATCTTGACGTATTCAATATAGACCATAAGCTTCAAAGATTAACGTGGCTATGTAATACGAGGCTGTCAGAGCGTACCGAAGACCATAACATCTCAATGTTATTATCTAAATAATAAACAACTTCGATCGGTAGCAGGAATCTTTCATCGCTGCCAAACTATTTCCTAAAAGAATAATAAACAATACAAATTTGCCGCGATAAATCGCCGATGTTTAGTAAATTGGACAGTTTCAGTAAATATAGGATTAGTTAGTGGGGTTAATGTACGATTTTAATCAAGATTTTCATCATCGTCGTCATCATTTTGTCCGTAGGACGTCTAATGTTGGACATAGGCCTCATAGACCTCGAGTTGCTTCAGTGGAGCGGCCTGTATCCACCGTTAACCCACGGCTTTAATAATGATAATAATAAACGTTTATTTCGGAAAACGCGGTTCCGTAAAACAAAGTACCTACGTCCAAAGAAAAAAAAACACAACGTCCTGTCGGTAGGCCTCCAACAAGATGGAGCGACGACCTGGTTAAGATCGCGGGATCGCGGTGGATGCGAAAAGCACAAGACCGGTCTGAGTGGAGAGCGTTGGGGGAGGCCTATGTCCAGCAGTGGACGTCTTTCGGCTGACATGATGACCAATACAGGCCAATCGGCGGCTTAATTATCTTCATGAGAGTGGTGTGTCCAACATTGTTATATACCTATAGATAGGATATTGGGGCACAAAAAGTGACATGTGAGACTTTGCCTCTAACAAAGACATTATACTATATTCATGAGTTTAAATTATGACAAAGTCGCACACACGTGTAAAATAAAAAAGAATAGAATTTTAAATCACATGATGTTTCGCAATTTAGAGTGTTTTTTTATGTGTAGTGGAATGTTATGTATTGTCTTTTAGGCCTTGACCGATGGTATTTTTTTTATTTCAATACGTACATTTTTCCAATAATCTGTCAACAAGTTTGAGATGCGTATTTCAAAAAGTTTTTGTTAAAATAATATTATTTAAACCACTTGCTCGTTTGCCATCCTGTCAAATAAAAAAAGTCACTGTTCGATTGCATATTTTCAAATTCCATTATAATATTATAAATGCGAAAGTTTGTAAGTCTGTCTGTTTGTTTGTTACTTCATCGAAGCTAAACCACTGAACCGATTTAAATGAAATTCCGTATACAAATAGTTTCAATCCCGTAGAAGCACATAGGATAGTTTTCATCCTAAAAAATTGCATAGTTCCCGAGGGAAAGCGATAAACGAATTCTGCGCATACAGTCACCATCACCAATATCTGACACAACAAGCGTGCATAAATATCTGATACGACTATATTTCTAGGGCCAGTAGGATGTGTCAGATATTTTTGCACACTCCACTGTGGCAGATATTAATGCAGGTGACTGTACAAGCGATAAAGGTTTCTTGACAGACGAAACGTCGCTAGATGGCGTTGGTTTTGAAAGGTCCGTTTGACGTTACAGTCTTACCTACTCGTGATTGGCTCAATTCAATTCAATTCTTAAAAATATAGTTCCATCGATACTATCAATGATTCCGCCAATGTCGAGGTTGGAAAAGACAATGCATTGTATTGTAACTCTTTATTGTACATAAATCATATGAAAATTACAGGTAACAAGAGAGAGATGTACAAAGGCGAACTTATCCCTTAAAGGGATCTCTTCCAGTTAACTTTTAAGACATTATCGGTTACCCGTTGTTCGCTAGTTTCAGTATGCGATACTCTGATGTTTTGATGGCTCATTTAGTTATTTATTTATTTAACCAATCACAAACCTTCGTACAGTTCGTATCGTGCCGTCCCTCTCACTCTCGTGTTAAATAACAAGCGTCAGCGAGACGGCAAGATCCGAAGTTCGAATTTCGCACTGCGTAGTATGAAGAAGAAGAAGAAGATTGATTTATTGGCCAACATGAACAATACAGGATAGGCACACAGAATACAAATAAATGGGGCCAGAATGGGGGCAAATAAATGGGTATGGGGCCAGAGGGGCTACTACGGAATACGAAAATGTTAGTTCGTATCGTACCGTCCCTCTCGATCTCGTGTTAAATAATGTATGCGTCAGCGGGACGGCAAGATCCGAAGTTGCACTTCGTAATATAGGGCCAGGAGGGCTACTACGAAACTCGAAATTCGAAGTTCGTGTCGTGCGATTTCTCTGACACTTATACCATTTAATACGAGAGCGAGAGGGACGGTACGATACGAACTTCGAGTTTCGCGTTTCGTAGTACCCCTGCTGACCTCACGATAGCGCCTACTAAAGTACTTTCATTCTAGCATGGCGGACGTGACACTTAATGCGCGTTTCGTTTTACTCTAAAAGTTGCTGCGGTCTAAATATATGGAAGTATATTTCAGTTGTAGCCTGAATATGGCTGGCGTAAAATATTTAAACATAAAGAACTATGCTATACGAAATAAATTTAAGCTATCAGATTTATATAATCAATTAATTCAATTCAAAGCACAATTAAGTGAAGAAACGTAATATGCGTGTAACGTAACACGAGAGACTCGTTTAGTGATGGGACCTAATGGATCTTGTGTTATATCGGTAGTTATTAATTAGTAAGTAATGAATATTCTTGCAAACTTCGTGTAGCCTTACTTAAGTGGCAAATAATATTCCAACCTAGAATTTCACTAATATTCTCATCAAAATTAGCGTAATAATCGGATAAATGATGACATTAATTATGATTAAGATTTTAAATTATTAGAAAGAAAGAAAGAAAAATATATACCTCGTTGAGTTTCTTGCCGGATTCTTCTCAGCAGAGGTTTTTCCGAACCGGTGGTAGATTTTTTTTGACATTCATAAGTGCTTGTTATAGCCTAAATTGAATAAAGATATTTTGACTTTGACTTTGACTTTGAAAGAGAAAGAATAAATTTATTTACTTACCTAAATTCGGCACAACAATAATAAATAAAATTACAGCTAAAGCAGAAAATCTTATACAATCTTATTACCTGTCACTAAGAAAGAAAATAAAATAAACATTGTGCCGAAAGAAGTAAAAAGGGCCATACTCAGCGTATTGCTACAGCAAGCTGCAGCGCTGGTTTTAAGTATGACCCTTTAACTTTAAACTAAACTTAAAAAACTACTAGTAGTGCCGCAACGGCACGAACGTGAGTTCAAAGTCAAAGTCAAAGTCATTTATAGTCATTTATTAGTTTTATCGATTAAAGTTTTGACACTTTGACTCTCTAATCTTGTGATACTGACAGTTGTCACTCGCAATGAGACATGCTACATGAAAATACTGTAGCCCGTTCCAGGAACCCCAATCTTGTGTGCTATGTAAACTAAGTGTTTGAAAAAATCTAGTTTATGTTAAGTCATGTTTACTGAGAAAACCCAAGTATTTGAATTAATTGTTAGTCCATTTTTTCAGTTGTACAGACTTCAGATCAAGGTTCCGTATATCTACCGTAAGGTATCAATAGAGGTTTTTCCGAACCGGTGGTAGATTTTTTTAATGTAATTCAGTGCCTGTTAAAGTTGAATTGAATAAAGATATTTTGACTTTCGTTCTTCGTACACATACATACATATAATCACGCCTCTTTCCCGTAGGGGTAGGCAGAGACCACTTCTTTCCACTTGCTACGATCCTTACATACTTGTTTCGCTTCGTCCACTTTCATTATTCCCTTCATACATGCTCTTCGATTTAGGGTACTCTTGACCTGGCCTTTTTTCAAGACGTCCCTGACGTTCTTCGTAAAGAACAATTTTTGAATATTGTTTTTTAATGAAATTTGGAGAGCCGTGGTGGCCTAGTGGTTTGACCTATCGCCTCTCAAACAGAGGGTCGTGGGTTCAAACCCCGGCTCGCACCTCTGAGTTTTTCCAAATTCATGTGCGGAATCACATTTGAAATTTACCACGAGCTATGCGGTGAAGGAAAACATCGTGAGGAAACCTGTACAAACCTGCGAAGCAATTCAATGGTGCGTGTGAAGTTCCCAATCCGCACTGGGCCCGCGTGGGAACTATGGCCCAAGCCCTCTTGTTCTGAGAGGAGGCCTGTGCCCAGCAGTGGGACGTATATAGGCTGGGATGATGAATGAAATTTGCTATGTGGTCTTCTGTGCAGATTGCATGGTAGTTATAACAACTGTTCCAAGTAAAAAAAGTCGTCAATACAGGGTGTTCAATGTTTTTCCACTTGTATAGAAGAAAGAAAGAAAATACATTTATTCAGAACACAAGACACAACAATATTATTATGTACAATTTAAATAAACAACCTAAAGGTATGTGTCATTGCGGTTGTCAATCGGACACTGGCTCAGCATAATTAAGTATTGACATATTTTGTCCTGTTGTTGTGGACTAATTTTCATTTTTTATTTTATTTTTATTTTATATTTAATTTTATCGTCTTGACATTGTACCTAATTTTAACTTTTTGACCATGTTTTACCCAGGATTATTATTATTGTTATTTTTAAATTTAATTCTTTTTTCATTTTGGCTGACAATGTTTTTTAATTTACCACTATCATATACCTATTATTATTATTTTGTAAACAATTTGACGATCCTTTTGTGAATTTCTTATAATTACCTGACATGTATTTATAATGTATTTTTTTCATTAGGTAATAGATAAATCTAATCTAATCTAATCTAGTGCTGAAGCGTTAAAAACATCCCAGAGCAGCTGGGCTACTACGAAACTCGAAACTCGATGTTCGTATCGTACCGTCCCTCTCGCTCTCGTATTAAATAGTATAAGTGTCAGAGGGACCGCACGACACGAACTTCGAGTTTCGAGTTTCGTAGTAGCCCTGCTGATTTTCAGCCAGCACCGTCGGCAACCCCCGGACCGTTATAAAGACTAAATAAATAAATAGATAATTTGTAAACTGGAAAACAAATTTATTGTGTGACTTCAAAAATATAAAAATAAATTTATTATGTCGACCAGATGGCCTAGTGGTTAGAGAACCTGACTACGAAGCTTGAGGTCCCGGGTTCGATTCCCGTGTCGGGGCAGATATTTGTATGAAAAATACGAATGTTTGTTCTCGGGTATTGGGTGTTTAATATGTATTGAAGTATGTCTCTATCTATATAATTATATTTAACCGTTACTTAGTACCCATAACACAAGCTTTGCTAAGCTTACTTTGGGACTAGGTCAATTGGTGTGAATTGTCCCGTGATATTTATATTTTATATTTATGTGAAAATAACAAATTTTACAACCATTATGCACTCACTTGCCAAGTATACATATACATACACCCTTACGCGGGCTAAAACGAAAAATGAAATGAAATAAATCGAAACAAAAAAAAACGTAATGTATAAAATTTATTGAAGATTATAATCACATTTACATCATATTTTTTTTTTAATTGCTTGATAAGAAATTTTATCCATCTAATCACAAAAAAACAAAATTAATCAAATAATAATAAATAACACCAAAGAAAACAATTATAATTAATGTATCGTATAGTATCAGTAGATCTAATATGGGTTACAGTAGGTGTATAGTACAGGATTTTTTTAACAGCGTGTAGAGAGCGCCGCAGTTTCTCGCATCAGGATCCTCAGTTATCTACGGAAAAAACGGGCTCATTCGTTTCCAAAACCAGCCAAGGCACGGAAACTAGATCACGTAACCCTAAACCTCATTGGACTACACGTGAGAACTCTCTCGCTTCATTCTCTTTGCGTCTCATTTTAAAATTCAACCAAATTGCGTATTAGTTCGGAATGATTTCAAATTCAGTGTGACATCACTTTATTCCGCCCAAGCACAGGAAATGGGGCTAATATAATACGGAGCAATGTATAAAGAATACGATTTAATAATTATTATAAATGCTAAGCTATTGTAAATGTTTTTGTATGCGTGTGTTTGAGAGGTACACTTTCACGCTTATGGACATTTTCACAAAAAGTGTACGCACGCACGCACGCACGCACGCACACACACACACACACACACACACACATATACACACAAACATACAAACACACTTTCGCATTTAGTATGGATTTCATTACAAAATCGCTAATACTATTAGCTTGTATTTTTTGTTATGCAATCGGGCCCTGGAATAACATATAGGCAACGGGATAAAGCAAGAGTAGTGGCTGCTTTAGGCGACAGATGACAGAGGGCGCCATTTTCCAGTTTCCAATGCAAAGGAAAATCTTGACGGCGCCTTTAGAGAGGCGCCGGAGCGGGTAAGACAATCTCCGCTCTACTTTGATCAATTAAAATGCCACTGGTGTTCGTCACACAAAATAAACTTTAATGTAATCCCGGAATTTGAATTCTACTGCCAGATTTAATGGATTATGCTAGCAAAGCCGCGGGTAAAAGCTAGTTAGTATGGTATAAAACAATTCACACTGTCTGTCTCACAATCCATACTTCCATACTATCCATACTAATATTATAAATGCGAAAGTAACTCTGTCTGTCTGTCTGTCTGTCTGTCTGTCTGTTACGCTTTCACGCCTAAACCGCTGAACCGATTTTGATGAAATTTGGTACAGAGATAGAATAGACCTTGGGAAAGAACATAGGCTATTTTTTATCGCGAAAAAGAGGCTTTAAGGGGTTGAAATAGGGGATGAAAGTTTATAAGGTGGAAGTTCGTCGCTGTCGAAGTTAAAACCATGAAACTTGGCATTTAGGCGCTTAATAAGAAATAAATCGATATTTCTTTGAGCTTTTTGAAAATTCGACCTGTGAGGGGGTGAAATAGGGGATGAAAGTTTATATGGAAGATCGTCATTGTCGAAGATAAATCGATGGTTCTCTATGAAACTTGGCATTTGGACACGTCATAAGAGATAAATACATATTTGTTCAAGCATTTTTGAAAATTCTTCCTATGAGGGGGTGAAATAGGGGATAAAGTTTATATGGAAGATCGTCATTGTCGAAGATAAATCGATGGTTCTTTATGAAACTTTTGTTCAAGCGTTTTTGAAAATGTTACCTGCTAGGGGATGTTAGCAGAGGGGATGGTGCAGTGTTAGCAGAGCCTTCTAAACTCATAAGCAAAATGTACGCAATGTGGGGTCATTTTAGATGGCTTATTCACATAGACAGTCAGACATGAAAAATTATGATTTTCAGATTTTTCTTATTTATTTTGCTATAAGAGCTACCTTTATGCAAAATTCCAAGTTTCTAGGACAGCCGGAAGTACCCTATAACTTTTTCTGTTGAGGCAATTTGTATGAAAACACCTTTTGAATGACTGTAGCTTTTGATGATTGCCTTGACTTAGAGGTTTGATTTTTTCACAGCTTTCGAGACTATTGACCTGAGTTTAGGGTCTTAATTTCAACTCGATACCTATACTCTGCGCGTTTACGAGATAAAGGGTCTTGACAGACAGACGGACGGACGGACAGCAAAGTAATCCTACAAGGGTTCCATTTTTCCTTTTTAGGTACGGAACCCTAATAAATATTTGCTCTGGCGCTTTTTTTTAATTTCGACCTATTTACTTGAAAATATGGGGATGAAAGTTCTTAAGGAATTCCAAACAAGTTACTACGTATAAGTATATTTATCGGAAATATGTGTAGCTATGCTTAGTAAAAATGCCTTGACTTACAGTAAAGGACGTAAGGTGAGAGTTCACTATGAAGAATTAGTCCTTTTGTGTTGGCAGGGTAGAATACACGTCGTATTGCTAAAATGTGGCTACCCGCAAAATATTTATGTTTTACCAAAGAACATCGGATGGATGTATGTATGGAAGAACAAAAAAAATTAGTTTATATTTATAGCAATGTATTAAAATAGGTTATTTTCGGTAAACCATAGAAGTTTCTATGTACTATTATTGGCAGAATAGGTATCCTATATAAATTAAATAATCCCCAAAATTACTATTCCACGCGGACGAAGTCGCGGGCAAAAGCTAGTAGAGAATATTACTGCAATCTTCTGCCGTCTGAATGCAGCACTAGAACAAACCGTAAACATTTTTCTGAATGTTTTCGTTCTTAAATGTATTTTAAATGACCGTAGGATGCCATAGGTAATATCATAATTATTTCAATTATTTTTTTGGAAATATCTATCGTTACTATCGATTGAAATATGTTGTTGTTGTTTTTTTAGAAAAATATGGCTCTGTCCATTGGAGGACAATTTTGCCAGTGTCTAGTAGGTTTTGCCGTTGTACGGTAAAAAAATCTATAAAATGAAATATGAGAGGTAATGGTGGATGAACGATGCGAAATATCATGTTATTTTATTACTAATAAAATAAATATGACGTGATCCGTCATGACGACAAACTATTAAGAGAACTGACGTTGTCAAGGCGCTTAGTTTACGGTTTGTTCTAGTGTCGCCCCCTGCACAGAGCTTTGCGAAATATTCCCTATGCGAAGCCGGGGCAGGTCACTAGTATATTAGAGTTTGCTTATTGAATTATCTGAGACGTGGTTTACTGTTGGCCTCTTGAAGAGGCTCAGAGTCACGCAACAAGCTGTGGAGAGAGCTATGTTTGGAAATTCTTTGCGCGGTAGAATCCGGAATACGGAAATTCGTCGAAGAACTAAAGTCACCGACATACCACCAGACGCCCAGATGGCCTAGTGGTTAGAGCACCTGACTACGAAGCTTGAGGTCCCGGGTTCGATTCCCGTGTCGGGGCAGATATTTGTATGAAAAATACGAATGTTTGTTCTCGGGTCTTAGGTGTTTAATATGTATTTAAGTATCTATATCTATATAATTATATTTATCCGTTGCTTAGTACCCATAACACAAGCTTTGCTAAGCTTACTTTGGGACTAGGTCAATTGGTGTGAATTGTCCTGTGATATATATTTTATATTTATTTTATACATAGCTGGAAACCGCACTGGGCCCGCGTGGGAACTATGGCCCAAGCCTTCTTGTTCTGAGAGGAGGCCCGTGCCCAGCAGTGGGACGTATATAGGCTGGGATGATGATGATGATGACATAGCTGGAAAAATATGTAGGAGAAAAGTTCTCGAGTGGCGACCGCGAACACGAAGCGTTGGTAGGCCTCCCACTAGGTGAGAGTTGCGGGTAACCGGTGGATGCAAGTGGCGAGTTGTCGTTCACTGTGGCGTTCTTAGGGGGAGGCCTATTCAGCAGTGGACGTCTTCTGGCTGATGATGATGATTGAAAGAGTGCCGCGATAGGTTTTTCTCGCACAAAGTACCTAATCATAATCAACTTAGCATTGTTATGAAACTTGCATTCCGCTATGAATCGCACGCGCACCGTATTAGCGGATTTTGTTTATCTGTTTATAATTGGCACGGCATGTATCGATTTGGTTTCTGGAAAGTCAGAAATATGCGGCTAGTGGCGAATAGTTCTGGACTTTAACGAACCGTATAACGTCGATGACACTGCCAAGAAACCAACGGCTGATGCTGGCTAGACACAACACTTTAGGTGAGCGTTAAAATTAAATTATTCTTAATTATAAAAAATATATAATACTTACAATTCTGTACACTTACATACCTGCATGTCACTCATAAACACAGACATAGACACACGCACACACACTATCTGTCACACACACAACTAGTACCGTTTTTCGAAAGTTATGCAGCAAATTTATTTACTTTATTTATTTCGCAATTTTTTTTCGAGCTACGCGTACGCCATTACCCCATGGACGGTCTTAAAACTGTTGGATATGAAATTGAATGTCTAAATTAAATTAAACTAAATATTCTTTATTTAGGCGGTTAGTATACAAAAGAAAGAACTTAATACATATGTTAGTGCTTATTCTAATACATTAAATCTATATTAATTTTAATTAAATTAAATACCGAGATTCCCTTATTTTTCTAATCCAGAATAAAGTTTTATTTGACAACGATAACGTAACTGCTACTACGATTAACTAGTTTATTTAACGTTATTTCACGTTAATTACTGTTAGCGTTTTGAGACGTCCGTCTCTACCACTATTTTGAAAACACTCAGTTTATTGCGAATTATTTTCTAGAATAGACGTGAATCAATCCTTGGGTATTTTAGTGATGAATGGCTTTCTTTGGAAGGAATTCACGGCATTTGATGTACTTCTAAATGCCGGTGAAGTATGAAGCGGTTGAAAAAGCGAAATTATATAAATCTATATTTCCTAGGTCCTTCGTCCGTGGGGTTCTAGCGCTTTGGGGCTTCAGAAAGAAATATTTAACACAGAGGTTGTTTGTTTGTTTCACTGTAAAGACGTGTGTTTGTTAGACGTTAATATTTTTTTTTATACGACTGGATTGCAAACGAGCAAGTGGGTCTCCTGATGGTAAGAGATCACCACCGCCCATAAACATCTGCAACACCAGGGGTATTGCAGACGCGTTGCCAACCTAGAGGCCTAAGATGGGATACCTCACGTGCCAGTAATTTCACCGGCTGTCTTACTCTCCACGCCGAAACACAACAATGCAAGCACTGCTGCTTCACGGCAGGATTAGCGAGCAAGATGGTGGTAGCAATCCGGGCGGACCTTGCACAAGGTCCTACCACCTGCAAAAATAATAGGAACCGAAAAGCTGGCAAAGAATTAGCTAAGCTATTAGAAGAGGAAGCGCTGCCAGTATCATCTGTACCTTGCCTGAGGGGACCGCTTTAAATAATTTGTCTTAATTTTAGTTTCTTTTTCTATGTGTTTTAAACTTCATCATCATCATCATCATCAGCCCGAAGACGTCCGCTGCTGGACAAAGGCCTCCCCCTTAGAACACCACAATGAACGACAACTGGCCACTTGCATCCACCGGAGTCGGAGTTGGAGTCTTGTTTTAAACTTAAGATAGTTTTATGTAAATAGATATAATTTAATTACTCTACATTTAATGAATTTTACAAGCTTTTATAGTAACGTAAATAATTAGGTATTTAAAAAACAGAAAGTTAGTTAAAATTGGCTTTATCTTCCAAAGGCAACGTAGCGCGGGGTAGGGGTACCTATAGGGTGGTACCTTTTCATAATCAATTTTGCTATGAATTCTTTGGCTAATGTATTGAATGTCAACATGACATTAGTAGTACAAAGGTTCCACCCTGGTACAGTCAAGGACTTTAATTCATGGGCCACCATGGAACCATTTCACAGTAAACGTCATAGTGACATCGCATTAACCTCCTGGATCCCCGGACTCACTTGCGGACACAGGAAAAAAATTGAACTTTACTTGATTGACGTTCGGTTCAAATTGTGCTTCAGGAGGTTAATTAACAAGGAAAATCGTAATGACTTCCTCTGAAAGTGATTCAGTTTCCTTGACTGTACTAATTTCTGTGGCACATGCTCTTATGGAATAATGTCAAAAGTCGATGTCGACTTGCCCTGTTTATATTTGTTTGTTTGGGTCAAATCTTGGAAGCTAAATTTGACCCACTTCCAGTGGTCCGATTGACTTGAAACTTGGCATACTTATGTATGTGGTGACAATTCAATAATCTGGTAGACCGGCCAGGATCGTCTCTGCAGAACGGAACTCCTCAACGGTCAATAGCGTCGTCTTGAACTTTGGTACGGAAATGTAGCTTGGATGACAATGTAAGTAAAGTCAGCAAAAAGCTTGTATTAAAAATTATTTTTTTACCAAAATCTTATTTCTTCTGAGGTCCGGAACCCTACAAAATTCGAGTATAATGCGACACTACATACAAATACGCAAATATTCATTGTAAACTTACACCCTAGTTTTCCATGGGGGTGGTATTATTTATTCTTCTGTATTCAAAGTTAAATAAGAGGCTTGAATTAAATAAACGTTTAATCTTAAATGCCTGTCTGAAGGGACAAGACCCAAGTCTTAGAACTATTTAATTTCGGTGAGGCTGCCTTCGTTTCGTTCTGTAAATGTTCAAGATTTTTGAGAAAGAATTTCTTACGAGGGTGTGATTGTAAGACGATTTATTATGACTATGATTTTTTTTTTACTAGCAGAACTCAACGTTTTCGTTTTTGAATAACCTTCCTTGGGGTAGTCGGGTAAAAAAGTAGTGTTCGCCGTTAGCTAATTAATTTATTTGTAAATTACTTATTCCTTGGTTAATATTAGGGATGGACTGAATATTCGTTTTATATTCGGTGTTCGGCATATTCGGCAGGTTTGCCGAATATTCATATTCGGCCGAATATTCGGCAAAGTACGGGCGCCGGCTGAAAATCAGCGCTGCAAGTTTCCTTGGCTCGCAGCTTATGCTGAGCCTGAGCCCATTGCCACCTGCTTATGTTTTTTTTTTATTTATTTTGTAACCAGTCTTATTTTCAGTGGCAATAAATGATTTTATTATTGTTATTATTATTTTTTACCCTTCTTTTTACTGTATTTAGCCATGTTTTTAAAAAAAAAAGAAAAGTAATTTCACCGGCTGTCTTACTCTCCACGACGAAATAACAATGCAAGCACTGCTGCTTCACGGCAGGATTAGCGAGCAAGATGGTGGTAGCAATCCGGGCGGACCTTGCACAAGGTCCTACCACCTGCAAAATAATTTAATAATAATAATTTGAGTCCTAGGGAAGGACATAGGATAATTTTTATCCCGGAAAATTGTATTGTTCCCGCGGGATAGCGATAAACGCATTCTACGCAGACGGAGATTCTGTCTGTCATGTTTGTAAGGATTTTTTTCGTTACGGCTAGCCTACCCTACGGAACCCTATCCTGGGCGTTTCCGACACGCTCTTGGCCGGTTTTTCCATGCCGTATAGACCCCTTTAATTGAAGCAATATCAGTATGAAAATGAAAATTTAAATGAAAATTAAAAGTATAAATGCAATCTTATCTCTTTAAATCTTCTGACATATTAATTAACTACGTGACACTGTTCACATACAGACAGAGAGACGACTACCTCTTTAATATACATTTCTACTCCCCAAACAAAACTAACCTTTAATATTAGACGTTAAAACTGAAATTCAAATGGCATGAATGTAAAAAGTTGTATGCAATTGAAAATGGACTTTATCGGTGGAAAAGAATGTCGGTAATTGTTTGAGCGTATTGGATAGAGACGGTTATATCTCAGTTCCCTTAAAAAGAATCTAAGCATTGGTTATTTAAGATCGAAAATGCCTTGACAAGGATAATAGTTGTGCTTTTTCCTGTTACTTATTCGATTTTTAAACTATGACTTTGAGTTACATAGAAGCCATTATACTTAATTACGGTTTACGAGATATGGATGTTCATGATTTTCCCGTGGGAATTAATGATAGTACTATATGAACAAATTTTGATATTTTGTTTGGGGGTCGTCCATAAATTACGTCACAGATTTAGGCGGGGGGAGGGGGGGGAGGAGAGCCTAATAGCTGGCCGTATTCCGATTGAGATCCGACTTCACCCGATGGAGATACTAAAAACAATTATTTTGCTCATCCGCTACCTGTTGCTCTGAGGATGAACTCTGGTTGAGTTCGAAACGCTTTAGTGTAGCGGTGGTGGCGATGGAAATACATTAGTCATCATCATCATCAGCCGGAAGACGTCCACTGCTGGACAAAGGCCTCCCCCTTAGAACGCCACAATGCACGACAACTCGCCACTTGCATCAGTTTCCCGCAACTCTCACGATGTCGTCAGTCCACCTGGTGGGAGGCCTGCCAACGCTTCGTCTTCCGGTTCGTGGTCGCCACTTGAGGACTTTTCTCCCTCAAATTATCTCTCCTTTGGACACATTATATTATGCACTCTATCTAAAGCTGATTAAAAGTCTATTTAGCGTGAGTGCTACCTTGTCCCATAAATCTTCGGCTGATCGTTTTTTCGCAGCGCGTTGCGTCATACATCTACAGATTACGGATGCCACGTGCTTCCTGTACGAGGGCCACATGTGGGCAATATATGAGGACATTCCGTTATTAAAAAAAATCTGATTCGTTGAACAAATGTATCTTGTTAGTGAATTAAAAGTATGTTACAATTTAAGTCTTAATTTATGTTAGTAAAGTAAACACAAATTTGTTATAGTTAAATATCATAAGCGGGACTTATCTCGCTTAACACACGAGTAATATTTACCTCAACGTTTCAACTACATTACAGTGGTTGAAGTCACGAGTAGACGTCTACTATGAGTGAAAAGCACGGAAGTTTAAAACATCAGAAATCTGTTATTTTGACACTATTTTAGTATGATTAGTTTTTTTTTGGAGTCTTTTTGTATTTTTTATTTCAACTCCAAATTTGTTACTTTTACGGGTATCTCGTGAAACCATATCGAAAATACAAACTGAGACATGGATGCACAGAAAAACCAGAAAAGAAACCAGCGCTGGGAATCGAACCCAGGTCCTCAGCAATCCGTGCTGCGTGCTATAACCCCTATACCACCGCTGGACAGGAATCTAGACACGATTTTTTTTCCTATGCATTCATATCTCAGGTTGCTTATTTCTACTGCGCTACTTATGCAGCAGCACTAGCGACATCTATGTTCCGCTCTCATCGAGAGACGTCACACTCTTTCGGAACCAACCGCTCACCCAGACAAGAGAACTATTTTAGTGTCAAGTTAGTGGATACAACAAGCTACACAATTTGCGAACTGCCTATATTGTGCGACTAAGGGCAAAAAGTGACTTAGCTCCTTCTTTCCCTCATTAGGCCTAACATTTTGAAAATGAATAAGGTCCTTGAATCAATAATGCACTTAATAAATAAATAAATATAAGTAATTTCGGTTATTGATATTTGGGTTGTAAGAGCCTGTGAGATTTTTCTCCGCCAATATCAGTAAGGGCGTTCTCCCATAAGGATCTTGGTCATAAACTTGGTGTCTAACCAATAAGTTGGTGATCGACTGACCACTTCAGAATTATTATATCCTATATGTATGTACAGTCGGAGTAAAAAAAGGTTCGTAACCTATCTATTTTTCTTTGCTCAGTATGAGCGATAATCTACTTTACCAATTGAGTATGACATACTGCATCAAACTGTCAATCTGCTAAACATAATCTTGTTTAAAGGTGACCATAGCAACCCTAACACTACACCTTGGCACTGACAAACACTGACAATTAAATAGAACATTATTTGATTCAAATTGGTATTGATATGAAACTAGGTATATGTTAGTGGTGTATACTATTTGGACCCTTATTATCATGTCTAGTAAGTATAATTTCATATGCCCTTGTCTACTTAGTGCTTTGGTTTCAAAACGTACTTAGAGTCTATGACTGTATAAAGAAATCAATTTAATAACTGACGAAGGTTTTTCTACTCCCACCGTACCTACCTACGTGTACTTTTCAGTGTTTAACCGCAGGACTAGTACTAGTAATCGATCAAAAAAACATTTCAACAAATCACTTGAGACGTAGAATCTTTAAATAACTCACTTCCTATATTACCAACAATTATCTGTGATAAATAAACACGATAAGAACTTAAAAAGATAATGATACATTAGGAATCTAATAAATAGAAGATAAGAAAGAACCTCCAATGCTAAATGACTAAGATGTTGTGGCACTTGCGTGATAACGTGATAGCAGTCTGACTTTAAATTAATCTTTTGAATAATCATACGCCTAATCGTGTTATGTACAAAAAAACGGTCAAGAGCGTGTCGGACACGCCCGAAATAGGGTTCCGTAGGCATTACGAAAAAATTAAATAATTTTCCAAGGATTTCGTATTGTGTACGGAATATTCCAAGTTTAGGTATATTTTATACCTTAGACTGCTATTTACTCTTAAACTACTAATAATTTTCAAGAAAACTTAACCGGTATAGTTTTCCTTGTAAGTTTGATATACTACTACCATCCTGAATTATTACATTTTTTCCACCCACTGGTTTAGATTTTAGAGGGGGGGTGGGGGGGACGCTCGATTTTAATGAAAATTTGCACTTTAAAGTTGAAAGTTTTGGAAACAAATCACTAAATCGAAAAATCGTTTTAGCAGTCCCCTAATGATTTTAAAAGACCTATCCAACGATACCCCACAACACCCCCACTTCACGTCTATGGGAGGTACTCTCAAAAATTTATTTTTTATTTTTTTATTGTACTATTTTGTCGGCATAATTTACATATATATTCGTGCAAAATTACAGCTTTCTAGCATTGATAGTCCCTGAGCAAAGCCGCAAACGGACAGACAGAGAGACAGACAGACATGGCGAAACTATAACGGTTCCGTTTTTGCCATTTTGGCTCCGGAACCCTAAAAACCCGTACGAAAATCTCGATAATCTCGGATATAAGAGACCATGCTCAAATCCACGACCTGCAGGGCTACTAGGAAATTAGAAAATCTAAGTTCGTATCGTACCGTCCCGCTGACGCTTATATTATTTAGTACGAGAGTGAGAGAGACGGTACGATAAGCCCTACAGCTTTAGAGTCTACCTATAGGTCGAAATACTAGGCTGAATGTTTTGTTCGAATCGCAAAAATTCTGTGACGTAAATCTGTTTTCACTAGACAGTGTTTTAGGTACACAATATCTATCCACGTATTTATCATAATTTCTGCCTGTCTGAAAGGTTGTCTAGAAAGCCTTGGGTTTTTCTCTCTTGTCTGTATTCCTTTTTATCTTGCTTTTATGCAATGTTTAGTAAAAATAAGGCGTCATATATTGTAGATTATGATTAATAATGTCATACACACCCTTAGGATTGTGAGATTAAACAACGAAGATACAAATCATGCGCGCTTGAGGGCACGACTCGTGATATTGTCGTGATTTATACGGCTTCCTATGGTGATAGTTAAAACACTATCTAAAACGATAAAACCACGCCATTTTTTAGTTAAATAATCATTATTTATGGCATTAGCAAGGGCTTATGTTCACTTTGATGTTCATTAGGAAATGTAACGCACTGATTGAAGCATAATGCGCAATTTATATTTTGTTTTAAAGTAAGTATTTAAACTGATATGCTATCTTGTTTTTAATTTTATAACTTTACGTAAAATATAAGAGTTTTTAATAGAATGTGTATTTAGTTTATAGGAGTAATTGTGACATTTAATTGTTTAGTCAAGTACAGATCAGGTATTTCAATAGAGGTTTTTTACTCGTGAATACCTAGATGACATTTATTTTTTACATGATTACGTACCGTTTTAATATATAAGTTTAACTAAAACTGCACCAAAAATTGCCGTTAGTCATAATCTTACCCACTCTTTTTATCATGTACTTATATAGGTACATAAAACTAATTTATGAAAGTAGATAACAGTAAGTGCCCTATAAAAAACAAATTGAAACCCCTATTTTGCTACTTTTTTACAAAATGGACATAAAATACTCGTTAAATAAATTTTAAAAAAAATGTTGTGCCTAACTAAAAGTAAATTTGACAAATAATTTATTTATAATAATAATAATTTATTTATTGTTCTCCACCACCAAGTTACAATGTATCAAACATATTTAATAAATTTAAATGTGCAAATATAATAATTCAAACAGGATTGTCCCGTGATCCACTCAAACGAGGTCACCCCAGTCCATTCATGAGACCGGGAATGTTGTACGGCACTACCGAGAACCGTGGCTACATCACGCCACTGCCAGATAAGTAGCAGATATGATATCTTGCCTATGAGACAGTTTTTTTGTGACCTGCAAGTTTGGGGTGTACCAGGAAAACGAATCGGATTCTTGGACTTTGGCCTTCGATCAAAAAAATAAAAAAAGTTATTTTGTTTTAGTTGCGTAATCGTTGGGGATTGGTAATAGATTTTGAATTAAATTACCGATGAGCTAAATACTCGAAATTAAAACATACGAGTATGTCCCTATATCAGAAACGGATGGCTTAACGATGCCTACTTTATTATATTTTGGTAATTTTCTATCTATCTCTATATCTATAACAGCCCTTATAACGCCCGTCTTCGGACATAGGCCTCCTCTCTACTTTTCCAGTCTTGCCTATCCATTGCCACTCGCATCCAGTTTACGCCAGCTTGCTGCCGGATATCGCCTGTCCATCTTTTTGGTGGTGTTTGGTATTTTATCCGTGTTAAAATGCAATTTAATGTAAAATAAGCCTATATTGCCTCCGAAAATTTCCGTTAATGTCTGAAAGAAATAAATGTAAAATAAAAGTAAAGGTGTACAAGAACTTTCGTTGTAGATTTTTTTGACATTCACAAGTGCTCTTGCTTTTTGATGAGCTCATTGTATACCTACTATGGTAGCGATGAAAAAGATTGTAACAGATAAAATTACTTTAATTGTGCCGAAGATATTAGGGTGTTTCAATTGACCCCACATAGTGTTTCAATTGTCAGTCATGTGTGGTCAATTGAACCACTCTGCCCCAATATCTTTATTACGTTATGGTCAATAACTATGGGTGATAACCTTTCAAGTTCATGTTATTAGGAACCAGCTAACTAAGCTTAAAATAATTTAGGTCTACATCTTTCTAACCATAAAAAATAAAAAGCGAGGCGATTAAAGCCAAATCGTTTCAGTTGTCCCCGGTCTACCCTAAGCCTAAATTGAAAATATTTACTTTGACTTTAGAAAGGTTTTTTTAATTGTTATACTAGCCGTTACCTGTGACTCGGTCCGCGTAGAATTATGAAAAATAGTTTACGTCCTATTCTCAGACCTACCGAATATACGCAAAAAATAAATATATACTTTTTACCACCGGCAGACAATCCGACATAGCTTAGTCCAAGTGCTGACAAATCCAGGATAAATAGGGAAAATCAATTAGAATCAAATCATAATTACTTATATCTTGTTTGTTTATCAATCGTGCTGTATCTTATTAATATGATATTGTGTTCTGTTTGTACGTTATATTACTGATCCAATTACAGTGTTTTCTGATTTAGGCTGCATTACCACCAAAGATTGGTTGCGGATTCGTTTTATTGTATGCCTACTGTATATGGACTACTTATGTATGTCTGAAGTAAACATTTATTATTATTATTATTAATGTCATCATCATCATCATCATGATATAACATTGTCAGCCGAAAGACGTCCACTGCTGGACATAGGCCTCCCCAAGGCTCTACACTCAGACCGGTCTTCTTATCCGAGCCGATCTTAACCAGGTCGTCGCTCCATCTTGTTGGAGGCCTACCGACAGCTCGTCTCCCGGTCCGCGGACGCCATTCGAAAACCTTCTGACCCCATCGGCCATCAGTCCTGCGAGCAATGAGCCTCGCCCACTGCCACTTCAGTCTCGCAGTTCTTCGGGCTATGTCGGTAACCTTAGTACCTGCGGATATCATCATGCGAGGAACATGTTTTTCATGAACCAATAGAAATGCTTCAATAACCTATCCTCGCTTAGCGCAGCTTTAGTGGAAACAGCTCAGCGGAGCGAGAATTCTTCTTAGAAGAATCCGACCTCGAATGTACTAGATATACTGTGCTATCTGTCTCATCTCATCGCAATCTCAATTGGCCGTTGCATAAGACGAGCCCACTGTCCGGCATTGAATCCACGACCTCGCATGACGTCAAGGCATCGTGATAAGCCTTGAGGGGATGTTGACCCCACGCATTATACATTTAATGATTCAATGATGCGACTGACGCTATGACAGCGTGAATTGCTTACTGTATTACGGAGCAACTTATCTCAATGTACCTACGTCATTAGATGTGAATTATATAGGGCATATAATATCGGAAGGTTTTTAATTCCGATACTGGTATTAGATATAGATCTCAATATCGGAATTCCGATATCAATATCGGATAAAATTGGAGTATTGCGCTCAAAAATAGATCTATGAAATCAAATTATTTTTATAATTAAAAAAGTCAAAATGAAGTTAAGAAACAATTATATTTTGTTTATTATTAAACTATCACATCAGAATAGAACTCAAATCAAATAATTATGATCCCACCAGAAGCACAAGTGTGGCAAATTCAAGCGTTGTCAAATACCGCATTAGAGTGGGAGGCCATATCGGTGCGTTGCGTTTGCGTTGCGCTGCGTCGCGTCGTTGCAACGGATCAACGCATTGTATGCCACACCTGCGTTGCGTCGACGCACATACAAAGCACATCACCCTCCCCCCGCTTCGTCCCTTGTTCCTCGACGCGTTGAAACGTCGCGTGCGATGAAGCAACGCATTAGGTAATGTGGCATCATAAACATATATGTAAAACATCGCAGCGTTAACGCTGCGACGAGCAACGCAACGCCGGCCGATCTCTTAGTAGGCAAAGTCTGAGAACAGAGCAAGTATTTCCCTAAAACCGTTACTACAGTTATCTGACGTCAGTAATTATATTTAGAACATATTAACATATATCATTATACCGGAATGCGTATATTTATATCGATTAGAAACGCCTCCTTGTAGGACTAATGAATGACGCAGGTAAGTCATTTAAATATTTTTATTAGTTTTCACGCTGTATTTAGAAATCTCAATTATCTATGTTTAGGCTGAAATAGCCCTATTTATTCTGTAGCTAATTACCGTAACTTCAACATAGTTTATTGACGCATTTATAATTTGTTTGATTGACAAAAGGAAAAATACATGTCCAATATTTGCCGATAGTTAATCTTACTGATGGACTAATAGTAGATTGTACAACAAGAGCATAAAACGAGCCTTTTTACCCAAGACGTTCATATTTTATAGCTACTCGAGCCCGGTACGGCGAGGGTGGAAGATACGTCGAGGGGAAAATGGGTTTCATGCTCGAATTTTACATTCTGATTTTCACTTAGATTGCCAGGAAATGAAATAGCAACAGTGGGAACAATCGTTCGCTTTCTATGTAGGTACCCTTTATTTTTATGCATTATTATTATATATATTTTTTTTAATTTTGATTGATTTGATTGTTTTTTAGTTTTATATAAATTAAAAATTATTAAAAAAATATGTAGATACTTTTTTGTTTGTGGCTGTTGGCACCTCATCGTCATTACCTTGGTCTTAGAAGAAGACTTTATGCACTACAGCTAGACTAGAGCATAATAAAAAGTCATTTTATGTCGCCTAGATCCAGCATAAATACCAACTTAAATAAATACCAGCTTAATGTTAGCAATAGAACCTGTCGATAAGTCTCTTTATTAATTATTTTCAATTAGTACAAGTGTATTTAATCTTATATAACTTTGTTCATGTGCCTCAATAGGTACAATAAGATGATGTTATGCTTGTAAATTTAGTTTTTTTTTTGTCTTGCCTGAGCAGCATGTTATGTTTTTTGTTAATAGTGGAAACTGTTGTAGCTACTGTAATATTTTTATGTGTTTTATACTTTGTATTATTTCTAGCTGTTTGTTTTCCTAAAATAAATAAATAAACTTTACGAGCATGAGAAGTGAAAATAGTTTTTTCTTCCGCACAAAATACCCAGCACAAAGCGGGACTTTTCTGCTCTAGAGCAGAAAAAATGTATGAAAATTCTTTATTGCATTATTTTAGTTTTTTTTTAATTGCACCACCGAAGAGGTAACACAAGTATTTTTGCTATAAAATTAGCCTGCATAGTGTAAAAAAGTCTAGTGTTCGGTTGGTCAACATTTCTTATGAAATTTGACAGATTGCGTACAAAAAATTGTTGCTACAAATCGTATCAAAAATAGTAAGTAGCCGTATTAAAAAAAAACTGTGTGTTTGGTTGGCCAACCTGGAACCCATCCGAAATTTGACAGATCGCGGGTAAAAATATCTGCTCTGCCAAACTCTGCCAAAAAAAGTAAGAAATTAAAAAAAAAACAAATTGGCGGGAACCTTGCGAATTTTCCGTGGACATTTTTTGAGAGTGCGAATGTAAACTTACAAAAATTGAATCATCGAGTGCTAGTAACATTTCTTACCTATTAAGTTTTAAGCATGAGTTTTTTTTCGTCTACTATTCCTGTAATAGTTGAAATAAAAGCAGATTATACACCTCGCATTAAGTAACTTATATTGCCCTCGTGCTTCTTAAAGCCCTCGCTCACGCTCGGGCTCCAAATCGGCACTCTGTGCAACAATAAATAACTTTCTGCTTGGTGCAACAATCTACTATTTTTTGCCTTTGTATTATTGTAGTAAATAAAATAGTGAAAGAGTAGGTACGTGGCAACATTTTTAATGTTTCTATACGTAATTTCACTTCAGGAATTCCATCTGCTATCTAGGTCGTTCCGCAGACACTAGATTATGAATGACCTAGACAAAACTAATTATTGCGTCAGCTATTAGAGCGGTAGATAGTGCAGTGCCTAAACATGTCGTCAATGTAAATGAAAAACCGCGATTTGCTAATTTAAAAAAGCAGCAAAAAATTTTGCACTCAAAACCGAATGCTTTGGTAAGGTTCGGCCGTTATTGTTAGTGTTAAGTGGTCCTTTATAAAGTACGTGAGGGCCCACGAGGATAAGGCCTGCAGGGCTACGACGAAGTTCTAAAATCGAATTTCGTGTCGTTCCTTGCTGTGTCTGTACATTTTAGAAATTTCAATATAAATGTAACCCAGCACTGTTTCCTGAAACTACAGATACACGCAGGCTGCCTGCTCGTCCACAGTATAAGCATATGGTGCGAAACACAAAGTGCACAACTGCACTTATGCGCAAAAGCATACTGGGAATGGCACCTCGAATTTATAATAAAATTCCAGTATGCTTAAGAACATTATACATTGTACCATTTAAGAAAAACCTGACAAAATTATTAATTCAAAAATGCTATTACAGTGCGCAGGATTTTTTAAATGACTATGATTTATAACTATCATTGTTACAGTTCCTTTGACATGCAATTATTTAAATATTATAGATTGATTATTGTTTATTATTTAATATTTTATTACTCACTTATATTTTTTTATTTCATTAGTTCATATTACTGTCTGTTTCTTGCATGGTGATTTGCTTGTTATTTTTAAATTTTTAGTACTATTATTAAAATTTCTTACTTTTACTTTATATTTGTACGCCAACAGGCAAAACATAGTGATACACACTGTAGTTTTTTTCCACCTGTGTTTTGTTTACCTATGTTTTACAAATAAATAATTCTGATTCTGATTTTGATTCGGTCCCTTTGTCACTTATACTATTTAAAATGAGAGCGAGAGGGACGGAACCATACGAACTTCGATTTTCGAACTTCGGGGTAGCGGGGCTGATCAGTGGAAAATTTAAGGCTATCTTTTTCTGTTTTTACGAAAGGTAAGGTAAAGTTCAGACTAACAATTGATTAGTAAGTAAGTAATTAATAGGATCGGATTTGGATTGTTGTAGTGCGAAACCGTTCTTGATCATAGATCAGCAGGGCTATTACGAAATTCGAAAATCGAAGTTCGTATCGTACCGTCCCGCCGACGCTTATACTATTTAATACGAGCGTGAGAGGGACGGTACGATACGTACTTCGATTTTCGAATTACGTAGTGGCCCTACAGACGTATTCAACCGGTGTGCTACGTATATTTTGAGGAGTGCCGCGATTGCCGCAAAGTGTATGCTGCATTGAAATCATGAATAGCTATTTTAATGAGAAAATAGTACGAAAACAACTGACGTGTGGCGTGTGCGTTTAATATCATAACAGTCCGTTATGTTCTACATATTATGGAAATACTGTACGGAACTCTCTACGCACCAGTCAGACTCGCTCTTGCCTATTTTTTTACTGGTGTGCCGTGAAACTTTGACGAAAGAAAATTGTGCCGTTAAAACCAAAAGATCTAAAACGCCTGTCATAGATACTTACTTATTAAACGGTTAAACACAACACAGTAGTTTAGTAATATCGACAATGTCACTTCACCGTTCGCACTAGTTCATCCACACTCGCGGTAAGGTATAATACACACTCGCGTGAGCCTTGCACTGACTTGATTAGGGCATAACATTACTTTTATACATTCCCGGGTCGCGTGACTCATGTCGGTTCTCAAACTTTGATAACTGGTTTCGCGAATTGCGATCAAGTTAGGACCGGTAGCGGTTTTAACCCGAAGAAGACGGTCTCGTTTGGCTGCCGCGCCACTGAGGCGGAGACGAGCGGAGCGGAGAGGAGACGTGTAGGGATCGCCCAATCCCTACACGTCTGATGATAATGAGGCGGAGACGAGATGTGGATTCAACTAATATTATTATGTAAGATAAATAATTCGATATTGAAAAAACACAGGAGTTTAACTAAAGGTGGTTTCCTCTTTTAAAGGCAGCGCAGCTCGGGGCATTGTATTATATTGTGTTTTATTAATTATATGGATGTAAGGTAATTATTGTATGAATCATGTTGCCGGAAATAAAAAGTTTAAGTTTTTTTTATATATAGGTACTCAATTATAAAACTAGTTACTTTCGATGGCAATTTGAAAAAAAGAGGTAAAAAGTGAAGAAAATTTAATAAAAGGTGGTTAGAAACCCTTCACGAAATCCAAAAATGATAACCGTTGTATTCAGTTTTAGGTAGGTACCTAAATTACCTAAATATCTTAAAGCTTGTGACTTGAACCATACAACTTCATACAACTGGCATGACACTGCTTGCAAGCAGATTTGTTTAGAGAAATTGATGACCATTGCTTTGCAATTGGACGTAATGGACGTCATGCATTCCATACATTTTTAACCGACTTCAATGTACGTGAACGTAACGTAGGATGGAGACTCCATCCTATGTTACGTCTACGACGATGGACTGGGTGGTAAGAGGCATGGGTCATTCACGTAATAGTCGAGGTGTGCCCGACAGTTTCGAACCAATCCAGGGTTCATTGTCAAGGAGACCTCGAACGGCCAACCATGAACTACGTGCCAGCGGTTTGCTGCACGGCTACTTGGCGTGTACGTCGGTGGTGAAAAGCTACCCTCATCTTCATCACAATTTTCATTACCCGTAGGATTGCACACTAAACATACTATGCTAGACGTTAGTGAAATGAAATGATAAATCTTTTTTGACAGAACATATATAATAGTTTCTGTTCAGTAGGTACCTACTTTGGAATATTTTTTCCCTTGCGATTTGTTAAATCAGCATTACGAACAGTTTGATAAGAAAAAAATGTGTGTAGTTAGTAAAAATATACTAAATTTATTCAGACGAAAAATCACATTAGTTAATTTGAAATATGACGTTTGATGTAAATTTTTACGTTTAGTCTTTTTGCCTGATTACATTTGCTCGATGACTAGGGGACAACTTACTAAACCGACACTTATCTCCTAAACCAGTGGATTTTGCTATGAATTATTAAAACCTTATTATAGTCTATTAAATTATGTGTCATATATTCAAAGAAATTTTAAAATTGGTTGTCTGGTTAAAAAGTTATGATTTTTTTTTCGTAAAAAAAAAACTTTAAATGGCTCTCCTGTAAAGTTGACGAAGTGTCGCTTTAGTACTTTTGCCTGCCGAGCGACGATATGATGCAAAAGATGTTATAAAAATACATTAGATACATTATTATGTTTGGCCTATACGACACATCCTTCCTCGATCCATCAACACTACACATCCTCGCACCGCTTAGCTACTTTGCACATCTCCTGTAGAGGTACAGGGCTTTGGGGATCTATATCTACACTTCTACAGGCCTAGATAACCTAACCATCAAAAAGTTGGCAAACCCCGGACTTTGTCACTTCAAAGTTTAATATTTCAAAAACGGCTTAACCGATTTTGATAAAACATGTCTAAAACCCATCGCTAGAAACTCTGCTTTTAAATTAAAAAAAAACCGCATTCGAAACGGTCCACCCATTTAAGAGCTATGGTGCCACAGACAGGCTCACATAGCGGTCAAACTTATAACACCCCTCTTTTTGCGTCGGGGGTTAATAATATATATATATATATGTATATATATTTCGGGTATCGCGGAAACGGCTCCACCGATTTCGATAAAATTTGGTATGTAGGGGTTTTTGGGGAGGAACAATCGATCTAGCTTGGTCTTATCTCTGGGAAAACGCTTGGTACCGAGTTTTAGCCCGAGCGGAGCTCGGTCACCCAGATATTAATAAATAATATTAGGTAGTTACGTGGGCGAACTAGCGAGCACATAACTACAGCTTTGACCTAGAATCTGGAATTAGCCATGCTAACTTTTTTAATATGTATGGAAATCTCAAAACCATTTCGAGAAACAAGCTTTCGGTACAGTTTCTATGTATCAGATTTAAAAAAAAAACATACATTATTAAGATATTCGTTGAAATGTTTTGATCTTCAAATGACCTTTCTCTACGTCATCAAATGAACAATGGATAATGATTCCTATGCCTTATTCAAAAAAAAAAAAACACCGACGACTGTCTAGTCTAAGTCAAACACAATCGTGACGTTGACGTATCGTTTCGTTTTGTAGTAATTGTAGTTTGTTTGTTATTTAAACACAAAGAGTAAATAAAACCAGCATATTATCCTCTAACGGAACAGAAAATGGCCAAAAGGACGGCTAATTTCGAAAAAGCCGATTCCCGGAATTTGCCACTAGTGGACAATGTTATGATACTGGAGTTCATGACGAATTCTAGCAACCACAACATCGCTGAAATAAGAGGAGCTAAAGCTCTTATGTAAGTAAATTTCTGGCTTAAAAATAACAACTTTATTATTTTGATACCAAATTAAATAGTACTACAGTTGAATTTATTTTCTCCCCTTTTTAGGTCATCCCGGGATAGTTACTTGTCCTCAGCTGTGGATATGTGGAAGTGCAGAGAAGCTTGGGAATCTGTATTGTCAAAGCCAGAATTGTACCAGAGCATAGAACACAAAAGTCATATACTGTAATGGCCAAAATAAGGGAAACTGATGCCGAAATCTTAGTCAAACTGTTCTGATTGTGCAGCTTCTGCAGGTAAGATCTATTAAATCTTTCCTTGCGTAACTTTGATTGATTTAAAAAAAAGTCTTTTGTAACTATAGTTTTTTTATAATGTTTTTTTATTACTTACAAATATAAAAAAATAGGCAGGATGTTACCAATTTAACCTCAAATCAATCAGTTATTTATACCAACCTCTTCTTTTTAAGGTGGCTGCAAGCATTCTTTACTGCTTTTATTTTGGCTTGAAAAGCAGAGTTGTGAGCCTTCCTGCACATCTACACAATGCTTCTGGATTAAGCCTACTTTGGGATCTGAACGAACTAAACATGTTTTGGCAGAAGATGTATACAAAAATGTTAAAAAAATTAAGATGGCTCCAAGAGATCCTACAATTTTACAAACTTTTTATGAACAATGTGTGCAAAGAGATGCAAAAGGTTCACTAATATGTAATTTACAACAACAATAAAAAAAAAAACTTTTAATCTCTTTGACATGTCGGTAGATTTTTTTGAAAAGGAAAGTAATCATGATTTTGAATATTTTAAAGACACATTAGATCACCAAATAGGTAAAGATGATATAGAAAAAATAAACCAAGAAACAGCAAATCAGGTAAATAGTAAATATTGGCATTATATTCGGCAGGGACGGCTCACTGCTTCAAAATTGTATGAAGCTGCTCACTGCAAGACTGATGGCACATTAGTCGACAAACTTTTTGGAAAACTTTTATATATCCAAAAATAATGTTAAGTGCCAAATGTAACTAACATCACAATACAAGTAACTTAGCCGTATTCTTGAAATTTATATTTATACCTATGACTGCGCGGAGCGTTAGGGTTGGCAGCTACAATAGTTACATATATGTGAATATTTATTTTTTAGCTTAATATCATATACATGTTAATGTAACAGTTGATGTATACAAATTAGTGTATGTGTAGTATACATACTTATGAGTTCTTCAATGTGTATGTATTAATGAGTATTAGGATGATTCTAATTTTGTGCAGTTTTAAATGGTATATTTATGTCCTTGGCAGTACTACACAAAATGTTAAACTACTAAAAACAACTGAAGAATGTTTTAAACTAAAATAGGTCCTCACTGAAAATCAGCGCCACGTTTGTTTTTATGGCGTTAAATAAATGTATTTTCTTTCTTTCTTTCTTAAATATGTTTTTAATTTTTGTCCTACTTTTTGTATCACAGAAACATATTTTATTATTATTAAAATAAAACAATTCATGTCTTTACAAATTCAGTTTATTTTTATTAAATCACCCTGCAAATTTATAAGCCCACAAGCAATCATTATGATTTGATCCAAGAAGCCTACATGTTTGTGATTGACAACAGAGTGGGGCTTTAAGATTTTAAATTCTCTAATTCGCCTGATGACACGCTCAACATGGATTCGCAAACTTGCAATCGTTTTGCTCTTAAGGACTTCATCTCTGGAAGGTTTCTGATTTGCGTAAACGCTTGGTGGACGCAATAGTTTTATATTCTTATTTACTAATGCAGACTCAATTTCTTTGAAGCCTCTATCGGCTAATATCACTGCGTTAACAGGAAGACATTCGATCAGGCAACTCTTTTCCACAAGGGCTTTATCAGAAATCCGCCCACCATAACCTTTGGATATAAAACTGATAAAGCCACTTGGAGTACAACCAATTAAATATTTTAAAGTATTACAGCTTTTATACTGAGACCAGGTTTGAGATTGCCTCAAAGGATGTGGGTTTTTCTATCTGAATTTCAAAGCAGTCTATTATCATTTGCACATTGGAATAGTCAATTTTGAAAACCAGAGGTAAATTTCTTTTTATTTGTAAGGCTGATGGCAAGAATATAAAGTTTTGGAAATAATTTGCCAACACTTCTACACCTTGTTGGAAAAGATTTGTCATCTTCGGTCGAGTTATTTCAAATACATCACACATTCTATCCAATGTGTCATTCTGTTTGATTTTGAATAATGTAATTATCAAAGACATAATACTTGTTTTTATTGCACTTTTTTCTACTATAGTGTTTATTAACCAAACATATTTTTGAGGAAAACCTAAATAAGTTTTTGGGTTTTTATAGATTAGTGCTAAAAATAGATTTTTCAAATTAGATTTAGTTGAAACAATCTCTTCACTTTCTGTTTCTGAAGGAAAGTTATTTATTGAAGGACTAGATGCCTCTTGTACATTGACAACTTCTTCCTCCCACAGTGAGGTACTGCTTCTTGGACTTTGGCATAATATCTTCTTCTTAAAGTGTGTATTTGTTCCCTTATCAAAACACACAATCTTTTCACACTGCACTGCAGCATTCACTTTGATTGGTAATGTTGATCCTGAAGTACTAGGTATTATATTTTGGTTTAACTTTTGTTTCTTTGGTGTTTCTTGTGTGTCCTCGCATCGTAGTAAATCACACAAAACAGATCGCTTCTGACCCACAGTTAATGGAACGCGTCGAAGCTGAGCATTTCGTGCCATTACTGGTTGCTCATTCATCAGCTTACATTTGTAATAATTTTGGATATCTTCTCGCTGCAAAATAAAACAATATTATAATAATTAATAAATACGATCTAATTTATACGAGTACTCAATGGTCAAGACTTTATTATTATATATAAGCGACTATATTATATACAAACAATTGTGTAAAAGTAATGTGTTTGTTTTAAATAAGTACATACGTATAAATGATCTTCACAACAAAACTGCAAATAGTTTTTGATGTATTTTTGTTCCACTTTACGACACCATTCCTCTTGCAGTCGTTCTGGGATTGGTACGAATAACAAATCCGGGTTATCCCGGCTGTTATTCGGACATAAAGGGACGAAACACTTGTAGCCTTCCATTTTAAACAAGTTCCGTATGCGATTTCAAGTTTTTTTGAGGTTAGCAGTCCGCGGTGACGTTAATACCTTGACGTTGACGAAACTGTTTTTTTTTGTGCAGTCAAAGACTACACTATCCATTGAGGATTTGATGACGTCACGCCAGCAATAAATTGATATATATTTTTATAGTAGATAGGATTAATTAAAAAAAAAAATACCGAAATTAGTTTCTTAAAATAGTCTATATTTATCAAATACATTATAATAACCATCCAAAAAAAAAATGAAGCATGACCAATTACTTTGGAGATATTAATAGAAAAAATATATTTTCTAAAGGAATAAGGCACCTACGCAACAAACGAGGTCGATGGTGAAAATAATCTTGAAAATGCTTTGTTATTAATCGTGGGCACCCAGGGTGCTTTAGGGACACCCAGTTACATGAAATAAATGATATTATTATTATTTATTATTATAGGTGTATATTTTTAGATCATCTTTTTGTATTTTTGTAGTTATTTTTGTTAGCTCTACAGAATCCAACGAGGCTTGAGTACAGTAGGTAGGTACACTTGTTTCAACATATTCTGTGGTGAAAGTAATAAATTCAGATATTACATTATTTATACTATCCAATTATAAACGAAAAGTTTAAGTGCACCTCTTCCTCAAGAAATAAAGAAGCTTTTTTTAAAAGCTATTGAAATCATTGAAAAATCCCAGTTGCATGACGCAAAAACCCTCAAAATTATTTAATCAAATAAGTAGTTAAAATATACAAAAATTGCTTGAATTGTTTCTTTAATTGTACATTATTTATATTATAAACGTACGTTTAATTTACGAACAATGCACCTTTTGTTTAGAATGACACAGGACTTAACTTTTTATCCCCACTTAACCTGTCAGACGAATTTTATTGTAAAAATTGACATGACATTTTAAAAGGATCGCCAAATCTTTTTTCTCACTCAGACAGTTTTATTTGAGTGTCAGTTGCTTTTTTTTATTACGATAAAAAGGTATCGGTTTATGTCTTACTAATACAATTGCGCACGTTATGTATTTTTGGTTTACTAATGTTTAACGGAATCCCGAAACACTTAACTTGAAACAAGTAAAGCTATTTTATCGAGAATCATATTAAACTTATGATTGGAAATTCCCGGGAAAAAGGAATTTGGATCGAAATATACCTAAGAAAAATATTTAAACGTACTTACAAAGTAAAATAATGAGATATTTTTTTTATGTCTATAATCGGGGCTTACGTTTATAATTAAACTCGTAATCACTTCAAAATAGAATATGAGCGCTTGGAATATTAAAATTTCGCCTTTTTTCGAATGAATTCGAAGAGCCTATGAGGGAGTTGCTATAAACAAAATATAATTTTAGGGCCACTGCTATTTTTACCCGTCTATATTAGAGGTTTCGAATACGAAGGAGAGATAAACTCTTAAAACTCTTAAAACTTTTTTTTGGAATTCTAAAAGCTGCTCTCAAGCTTTGCGATGTTCATGAAGATTCTAGTGACTTATATAGGACGAGAGCTATTATGTTTTATTTATTTGGGGCCTCAACAGCAATACCAATCAATCGTTATCAATGCAATCGTATAAAGAATGTTTATATTGCCTGCGTATTGAGTCTCAACATTTACTGGATAAGACTTAAGACTCAACATTCTTTATACGTGAGGTACAAGTCAACGGCCAAGTCACACAACATTAACTATAATAATAAAGATATCGCAGTAAGGAACTTTAGACTTGGCACGACTTTGTCTAGATTTCATTACTTTTTAGAGATAAACAAGCAGCTCCATCGAGACTTGGCTAGTTTTTTACAGAATGTTTTTGGTGGGATAAATCTTTCTTTCTTTCTTTCCTGTCTTGGGCGTACCGACACGCTCTAGGCCGTTTTTTTTTAAATTTGGTACGCGGAACCTTTCAAACACTGTTCTTAAAATAAGACTGCCTCCACGTGCAAGTACAGGAACGTCCTCTAGTCATGATTGCCGGATGGTCAGTCACCGTCATTCGTCATGAACGTCACAGGTCAACCCTGAACTTGGTCATTGGGATAATAACGTAGTTCCTTAGAAACAGTTGATGTCATGATGGGTCGCTGTAAGGTAACCGCTGCGTCCTTTTATATCAAGAAAATAGGGATGGTAAGGTAACATCGATGAAATAACGTTTTTTTGTGAGTTGCCCAAACAGGGCCATCTTGCTCGCCAATCCTGCCGTGAAACAGCAGTGCTTGCACTGTGTTTCGGCGTGGAGAGTAAGACAGCCGGTGAAATTACTGGCACTTGAGGTATCCCATCTTAGGCCTCTAGGTTGGCAACGCATCTGCAATACCCCTGGTGTTGCAGATGTTTATGGGCGGTGGTGATCTCTTAAAATCAGGAGACCCACTTGGTCGTTTGCCATCCAGTCGATAAAAAAAGAGGGTGCTTTACGATGCGTATATTTTTTTAAATGTAATATTAGTCGCTATAACTATACGATATACAATCATTTTATGAACTCTGTCTGAAATTAAATACATATTTGAATATGAATAAAGATTTTTTTAATTTGGGTTTTTTTTTTGAATCATTTTGTATTTTTTATTTCAATTCCAAATTTTTTGTTACGGTCATCCCGTAAAACCTATATCGAAAATACAAACTGAAATATAGATGCACAGAAAAACCAGAAAATAAGACCAGCGCTGGGAATCGAACCCAGGTCCTCGGCATTCCGTGCCGTGTGCTATACCGCTACACCACCGCTGTCCAGCGGTGCATCTATATTTCAGTTTGTATTTTCGATAAAGATTTTTTTGTTTATATAATTATTATTGTTGAATCATATAACAGCACTAAATGTTTTAACAGACGGATATACCGAGGACAAAGTGATATTAGAAGGGCTCCGTCTTTGTCGACGAAGGTACGGAACCCAAAAAAAATTTTTTTTTACAAGAAAGGCAAACGAGCATGGGATCACCTGATGGGAGGCAATTACCGCCGATAGACAACGCAACACGAGGGTTATCACAGGTGCATTGCCGGCCCTTTGAGATATTGATTATGTGATTTTCCCACGAACGTCGATAAGCCAAAGGCTACTAGAAACAAAAACAGACTGGCTAAAACCAAAAAGTCGCTTCTGGAAAATTGCATACGTTTATTGTAATAACATTCCAAAAAATATTACAAATGAAACGGATACAAAATTCAGATCTATTGTCAAGAAGACATTAATATCTAAGGCGTATTATAAAGTTAATGATTATATCATGGACAGGGATATTTGGAAATAATTCCGATCCGCATTAGCGATCCCTTCAAATAGCGAACCTACTGTGTTAAAAATAAAGTTGTGTTAAATACTTGTGATGTATAGATATCATTTAATAGGTAATATTGAAAATCTGTTTAAAAAAAAATAAACCTCGTTGAGTTTCTTGCCGGATTCTTCTCAACAGAGGTTTTTCCGAACCGGTGGTAGATTTTTTTGACATTCATAAGTGCTTGAGCCTAAATTGAATAAAGCTATTTTGACTTTGACTTTTGACTCTGATAGACTCGTTTTTTAAAGATCTCCAAGCATAAATTGTTTATAAAAATAAATAGTACTAACAGTTTGGAAACCGCCGACCACAAATTAAAATTAAGCATAGGTGTCCGCTCTTAACATTGGTCTTACTTTTTCGGTCAAAAAAACTGACCGAACTCTTAACTCATGTCTTTAAAAACTAAAAATTGCCAAATTTAAAATGCGTGTGAAGAAACTGGAACTACAGGCATTTACATACTAATTTAAGTCCAACTTTGTACGGTGGCGCCAATATAAGCAGCAAAAATAAGTTTGTACGGTAAGGTCTGGATTATCTGTATACAAAATGACGTAATTTATGAGCTATTTTTCGTCAAACAACAAGGAGCCTTAACTTTTGGTAATTTTGTTCAATATAAGTTGTTTGTTAGAATATTTAGTAATTTATAGCTTAATTTGGGTGATCGCACCTAGAATTAGGTACGAAACTTCAATATAATTTGCTGAGTGGTTGTAATCAAATTTTCAATTAGAATCTTGAGTAGTGATGGGATAGTTATCGATAAATAAATATATAAAATACACGTTTGTGGTAGGGGCAGATATTTGTAAGAAAAATATATTAATCTTTGTTTTTGAGCCTTGTGTGCTTAATATGTACATATTTGAGCATGTATCTATATATTTAAGTATGTTTATCCGTTGTCTAGTACTCACAGTACAAGTTTTGCTTAGTTTGGGACTAGGTCAATTGGTGTCCCGTGATATTTGTTTATTATTATTAGTTTATGTGTACGTGTAGTGTGTGTTTGGCAGGTGGTAGGACCTTGTGCAAGGTCCGCCCGGATTGCTACCACCATCTTGCTCGCTAATCCTGCCGTGAAGCAGCAGTGCTTGCACTGTTGTGTTTCGGCGTGGAGAGCAAGACAGCCGGTGAAATTACTGGCACTTGAGGTATCCCATCTTAGGCCTCTAGGTTGGCAACGCATCTGCAATCCCCCTGGTGTTGCAGGTGTCTATGGGCGGTGATGATCTCTTACCATCAGGAGACCCACTTGCTCGTTTGCCATCCAGTCGAATAAAAAAAAAAAAAACGTACGAGCTAATAAAAATAATGAATGAACGAATTTCCAGCAAAAAAACAAAACGAATGGTTTCTGATTACCTTTTGCTAATTAGATTTTGCAATTTTGTCTGTTCGTCATGTTATTTTCCCGAGAAAAAAAGGAGCCCGTGTTTATAATGGATAGCGTAGCTTTCTGTTAGTGAAAGAGTTTTTAAAATTGGTTGAGGAATTCTAGAGATTTGCAAATCGTAATTACATATGTGTATCCCTAGCTGTTGTCTGTAAGCCACTGTCCTTTTTACATTATATCTCACATTACTTATTAAATAATAAAAATATAATAAAAAATCATGGGACAAGGGACTTGTACTATGGATACTAGGCAACATATAAATATACTTATATAGATAAATACATACTTAAATACGCACTGAATGCCCAAGATTCAAAAACAGGCACTCGAATTATTCATACAAACTTTAAACCCCGACCGGAAATTGAACCCGGGACCTCAATCTTCATAGTCAAGTTCTCTAACCACTGGAATATCCGGTCGTCAATAATATACCTGTCTTTACTTATCTTTCGTAAAAAATACTTATTAAGAGAGCCAAATAACATACATTACCATGAACTAGCAAAATTCCTAAAATAAAAAAAATATATGCCACTTATTATAAATGCGAAAATCTGCTTGTTTGTTTGTTACTTCATCACGTCTAAACCATTGAACCGATTTAGATGACATTCAGTATATAGATAGTTTGAGTCCCGGAGACGGACATAGGATAGTTTTTATCCCGGAAAATTGCATAGTCCCGCGGAATAGCGATAAATGAATTAAACGCGGACGGAGTCGCGGGTAACGGCTAGTATGATAAATAAAGTAAAAAACTAAACAATAACATAAAAACAAAATAAACCAAATAAAGACAAATAAATAAATAAAACTAAAAAAAGCTGAATAAAGTAAACATTGAAGTAAAGTTATCGATATCGATATTAATTTAATAAATTCCTTCAACACTGCGTATAAAAGTTGTTGCTAACCAATTACTTGATTGTTTTAGATTTAGTAAATTACACTTTGGGTCTAAATTAGTTTTAGTCAAACTTCAGCTGTAAACCTTGTCTAGGTACAATTTAGTAGGTAGGTATGGTTTTTACAAAGGTTACGTATTTTGGATTCAACAGTCAAATTAGCAAAATAAAACCCATATAATTTCAAGATATATGTCTGTCTGTTCGTAGCTTAGCTCAGGAACTCTTAATTAATGGTGACTTAAGGTGTAGGTGGTGGTGGTGGAAGAGATCGCTCTGGAGCGATAAGGCCGCCTATTGCTTACCTCAGATACCTGTGTTGGTGTGCAATAAAGAGCTATCTATTGTAAAGCTCAATTTATTAAGGACTTAAGCTTTATATTGAAGCTAAGCTAAATTTAGTACGTGTAATGTTTGTTTCATAATAATTATAATAGTATTATTTGCAAAATTAGTTTAAAATAAATATTGTAATTGTGAAGAGTACGGCTCGAAAGATATAACAACACCTTGTTATCTGTAGCATTTTGTGTGATGCTACATTTGATATGATTCGATTTGCCTAACTTTACATGATTGTTTAAATTCTATTTGATATGCATTGGGTTAGGTTAAGTTTATTTTATAAAACAAACATAGAAGGTTTTCTCCTGGAATTTGGATATTCATGGATTCCTACGCACAGAGAGCAGTGGAAGTATCCGAGTTAGTGTTGTCATACGTCAGGATTTATCCTGACGTGTCAGGATTTTTGACCCATTGCCAGAATTACAACCGTACTTGGCAAAGGGTTTTTTATAAATTACCTTATTTAATAAAAACAAATAAACATGAAATATATCTTTTCATATGAGACTATTATTATAAAGTTTACTCAGTTTTATTGAATGTAAATAAGTAGTATCTAAGTAATCAACAAAACCAATAATATTTCTTTCAAAATAACAATTTGAAATAAGATATATTACATCTAAAAGAACTCAACTTTTTTTTTGGTTAAACCATAAAAAGTTAAGTAAAGTGAAGATCTTTTTAGCAGTAATTTATCTAATATCAAATTGTTTTTTGGAAAGAAATATTATTGGTTTTGTTGATTACTTAGATACTACTTACATTCAATAAAACTGAGTAATCTTTAGGGCAATGTCAGGATTTTTATCATAATATTTTAATTTTCCATATGGACCACATGTGGGATAGAATAGGGTAACAATAATAAATAATAATAATAAATAATAGATACCTGCAAAATTCTTAGAAACTCTTGGTGCGCAAATTTGACTCGCTCTTGGCCGATTTTTAACCAGTGATTCACTAATCTAACTTCGCGTTGCGAATAAAAACATACAGAACTACAACCGAGACAAAAAATGAAACAAAAAATATTCACCTGACGAGTAAGAGGTTGTTAAATAATTAAAAAGCAATATTACGTAACGCTTATAAGAAAGCATGCCGGTGAGTCAGCGTGGAATGGTGGGTAAAAAGAGCGAGAAAAAAAAGGTAGAGGCTTAATTGGCAGTGGGTTCCGCGGAATTGACAATCCCACTATAGTACTGTAAATGCTAAAGTTTCTAAAGCAGCGTTGCACCGGTGGATGCAAGGGGCGAGTTGTTCAATGTGACGTTCTAAGGAGTAGGGATGTTCGATATCGATTCGATTAATCGATTAATCCATGTAAAATTATCGAGAAGTAATCGTAATTCGAAAAATTTTTAAAAACCGATCTATCGATAATTTTACACCGATTAATCGATTTTTTTTTAAGTGAAATAAAATGGGTGACACTATTTCCCCGTCGTTAAATACCGACATGATATTTGGTGTACATGCCCATAGAAACTCTTGTCAGTTTGACACCAGTTTGTATGGGACCCCTAAACCAAAGCAGATGCGCGCTCCCTGTGAAGGCCACGTGAAAGTAGATGCTCTAAAAGTGTTAGGGTTCGGTATAGGGTACGTCTTTTGATACCTTTATATTGTTTTAATTTAAATTGACCATCGACTGACCATCTTGATGGTAAGCGAATCATCATCATCATCATCTCTGCCGTAAGACGTCCACTGTTTGACATAGGCGTTCCCCATAGACCTCCAGTCAATTCAGTTGGCTGCAGCCTGCATCCACCGTGAACCCGTCCATCTCGTCCATCTCGGTAAGTGAATATGTGCCCGAATATTACCACGGCAACAGGGCTGACGGCGCTGCCCGATTCTGCAGGGCTACTACGAAACTCGAAACTCGAAGTTCGTGTCGTGCGGTCCCTCTGACACTTATACTATTTAATGCGAGAGCGAAAGGGACGGTACGATACGAAGTTTCGTAGTAACCCTGCAGGCACAACGGCTGCGTTCAGCGTACCGCGTAGGGCCGTTTTGCACGACACGGCACGGTGACTGTCTAAAATGGTCTCGCCGGAAGACCAGCGCTCGCTCCACCAAAGGAGTCCGCATTCTATGCTGAGGCGGGACCATTTCGGGCACAAGAACATAAGTATTTTTTTTATTTCTCATTTTATTTTATTTCACTTTATTTTATTGGTTTTTTTTTTGCTGTATCAATTTTATATTTGTGTGTCCCGAATATATATTTTTTGAGCGGCAATTACCCATGTAGAGAACTAAATTGTGTTTATGGGAAATATTTTTTTGTATTCTGTATGTTAGTATGGTATTCAACAAAAAGTGGTAGGTTCGGATCTTTAACTGATCCGGATTTTTTGGAAAATCCGGTTTGAAATTTAGCATGAATTTTATGGTGAAGGAAAATATCGTCAATTTACTTGCATAGGTAGGTGTACATACGAATTAAGGCTTCTAATTAATTACATTGTTAAGCAGTCCATGGTATAAAATATAAAACAACAACGTGAGGGTAGAGTCGTCTTTTACAGACTGGCCATGAAACAAAAATAGAGGTAAGAGTCGCAACTGGGAATCAAACCCGCGACCTCAAGCTTCGATCTTAACAAAGTTGTTACATAACTTGACATCGCAATTCGATGCCAAGTTTTCTAACCACTTTGCTATTCCGTCATCAAAACGCCTCACCACTACAAAATATATAATATTATATACGGACCCACGGACCGAATGAAGTCATAAAAAAACCAACCGAATAAAAAAGCATTTCTTCCCGCGCACTAAGAAACTAAAAAAAGCACGAGTAAAAAGCTAAAGATATGACGTAAGCTTGCCAAGTGGCGACCGTGACCTTGGCAGCTTAATGCGAAGCTCGGTTCTAAGAAAAAGCTTTAAAAAAGTTTAAAGTGACTCCTGTAATGACAGCTGTCATGTTAACATCAGTGCCTCAAGCTTTAATTAACCATAAGGTTGATGTGTATGTATATTTGACGCTGAGGCTGTATGGTATATTATGTCGGCGGCCGATCGTAAAATCCGCCAGATCACGAAATTTCTAGGCATATCGTGAAATGCCGCCATTTCATGAATTGGCTAAGGGACATCCGCCATATCGTTCAAAACTCACCGTTTAACGATTTGCCTAATGACGTTTAGGGTGCTTGCATTGTTGTGTTTCGGCGTGGAGAGTAAGACAGCCGGTGAAATTACTGGCACTAGAGGTATCCCATCTTAGGCCTCTAGGTTGGCAACGCGTCTGCAATACCCCTGGTGTTGCAGATGTTTATGGGCGGTGGTGATCTCTTACCATCAGGAGAACCTTTTTTTTAAAAACTTAAAACCTAAAATTGCTAAAAGAGGCTCCGAATCCGTAACGTTTCGTGTGCTCTGCCTACCCCATTTGGGAACACAGGCGTGATGTTTGTGTGTGTGTGGTAGTATTTGTAGGATTGATAGTACGGAGTGCCTAGCCACTTGACTGGCGTAGCCTTAACCGACCGGTTCTGCTGACCTTGTAACTACTTGCATAAAGCCCTTCGGAGATGATACGAGAATGTACAAGGAATATTCGCAGTAGTTTCATGAACGGGCTAGTATCCCAAAGAATATCTATAAATCGTCCCTTAGGATTATCAAAAAAAAAAATTGAACATGGTACATTCGAATTCATAAACATGTGAGCAAAAAATTTATTATAAATATCAGAAGAGAGAGAGAGAGAGAGAGAAACATTTATTTACACATATTCGATACACATAAAAATACATTAGATGGAAAGAATAGAAATAACATTGAATAGTATAAAGTGGGCCCCACTCAGCATAATGTTACGGCAAGCCGCAACGCTGTTTTTCAGTGGGACCCATTTACAAACTAAAACATATAAAAACATACAACACACCATGACGACACGAAAGCCAGCGGAAAGAAGTTCGCTAAAAAACTATAAGGCAACACTCGATGATGCATTACAATAACTCTCGATAAACTATAAACAACAATGCAAAATAAAAGAAACATGCCTAATACGACCGGATGGCTAAGTGGTTAGAGAACCTGACTACGAAGCTTGAGGTCCTGGTTCGAATCCGGCCGGGGCAGATATTTGTGTGAATAACACGAATGTTTGTTCTCGGGTCTTGGATGTTTAATATGTATTTATCTATATAAGTATGTTTATCCGTTGCCTAGTATCCATAGTACAAGCTTTGCTTAGTTTGGGACTAGGTCAATTGGTGTCAAGTGTCCCATGATATTTATTATTTATTTTATTTAATTAAAGACTGGGTGGGAACACAGCCCGGCCCATTGCAAACCCGTTCACGATAAGTGAAGGTGCCGTAATTCTTTGCAAAAATAATTCAAAGAACATTCATAGTCTTTCTCAAATGCGCTCAATGTGCATAGTGACTTATAGTGCTACCCCAGTCAGATGGATCATTATTGGAGCAAGGTAAGTAGAAATATGCCAAATCTAAATTGTATCCATTCATCATCATCATCATGTCAGCCGAAAGACGTCCACTGCTGGACATAGGCCTCCCCCAAGGCTCTCCACTCAGACCTGTCTTGTGCTTTTCGCATCCACCGCGATCCCGCGATCTTAACCAGGTCGTCGCTCCATCTTGTTGGAGGCCTACCGACAGCTCGTCTCCCGGTCCGCGGACGCCATTCGAGAACCTTTTGACCCCATCGGCCATCAGTCCTCCATTGTATCCAGTGCCAGAAAGTAATTTTTACATTTTGTTTTAAAATTACGTTTTGACAGAACACGCTTCTACGCCGTCAACAATAGTCGTGTTAGATATTGATGATCAAATTTTGCTCGACTGTATTTATTTCTTCTGCCAATAAACAAAAAATGATAAAGATATGGCCAGTTTTTTCGCGAGACATTACGCCGTGAGACACGTTTTAGTACGGAGTGACGTTATGGAGACGAAGCGTTGCCAAGCCTCCCACCAGGTGGACTAGACGACATCGTGAGAGTTGCAACCGGTGGATGGTGTGGTGGTGATGGTGGCGAGTTTGTCGTTCATTGTGGCGTTCTAAGGGGTAGACCTTTGTTCAGCAGTCGACGTCTTCCGGCTGATGATGATGATGATGACTTTGATGCCTTTCATCTTTGCCATTGTTGGTTTGTTTGAAAAAATACGTTGCCCATATTTTCTAATAACCTTACTGACAGGATAAAACAATTATAATATTTTTTATAACCAGAGAACAACTCAATTGAACTAATAGTACGTCTTCTTTTTAGCTTTTGTTCCTTAACAATTTCTTTCCTTCTTTACTTACATATAACTGATCTAGCATGATTTAATAAAAAAAAACCTTTTTTAATAGGTACATTATTAATAGGTAAGCGGTCATTAACCTTTTGTTGACTGTACTATATTGCATTGTCATTGTTACCATACTACATTTCATTTAACATTTTTCAGCAAAATGCTGGAAGAGAAAATAAATTTGGGCTTATAGCTTCTAAATTGCATTTTACCCTTTTATCTATATTCCCAGATCTCAAAACTCTTGGTCTCAAAATACATAAATTGCAGAATGCCTAATTTTGTTTTCTTATTACATTGAAATGTTGATCCTTGGGGTTCAAACTACCTATATCTATACCAAATTTCAGCAAAATCGGTTCAGTGGTTTCGACGTGGAAGCGTAACAGACAGACAGACAGAGTTACTTCCGCATTTATAATATTAAAGTAGGGATAGTGGGGTTAGTGGGATTTATCATTTACAATTTGTTATCTTATATGATGATTCATTTACAATTTCGTCTGAGTTAATGATTCTTTAAAACACTCAAGAATAATTTGTTCGTAGAAGACATTCGAAGCTAATTGCTTATGGAAAAGCTTATGGTACATCCAAAGGGCGTTACGAATCTATAACTCCTTCTATAATCGTCGAGGTATTTGGGACACCGTATCAATAATTTTAGAAAGTTATGCTGTATTGGAATAACCGATGACACGTGAAACGTTAAAGTCTGAAGATGGGCGACTGTACTAGGCTATTCGTTGTATCTTACTACCCAAAAGATAACCAAACGAACATAGAAAATTTGAAAATCGGCCTTGTCATTTCAGAACTTAGATTATTTGTTTGAGAACTAAGCCACAGAGTATGTATTATAATACCGAAAGATCATAACACCTACAGTTGAATAATCCA
>NC_133500.1:11004286-11020524 GCF_025370935.1 Choristoneura fumiferana
ATGGCAAATAGAAAATTACAAATACTAGGATCGGTTTTTTGGAGTATTTGTTTTTTTATTTCAACTCCAATTGTGATTTTACGGGTATTCGGGGTTCGGGTTTACTCCCAAGGCGATTGCAATGGAACAGTAACAAATAAACTTAAAAACCTTATTTATATTGAGCGCGATACTAGCGCCACCACATTTTGTTTTTATTTTGTAACTAATGAGTGCATGTCCCTTGGATTTCCAACTTCCCTGTCGTAGCTAGATACAGATCTAGCTTCAGATTAAAACACACAATGTGAGTTGTTTTAGACTTAAGTTTCCAAATACCTACAGCTATTGACATGACAAAGTAGAACATGCCATGAAATTAGCGGTTGAAACCGACCTAGGTACCTACACTTAAAATGCAATCAAAGTGCAATTGAATAAGAATTTGCAAGCATGCATCTGCCGCAGACCTTAAGAGTACTTCTTAGTGAAGGAAATTTGACAAAGAACTAAAGTCATCGACATAACTGTAAAACATGCAAGTTGAAGTAGCAAAATCGCTCAGAACAAAACTGTTGGGGAGAAAAAGTCCTTGAGTGACCACGACCGGGTGACGAAGATTGCCAGGCCTCCCATAGGAGGATTGACGACATCGTGAGAGTTTCGGCTCATCGGTGGATGGAAGTGGAGAGTTGTCAGCATTCGTTCATTTCGCAACTAACGTTTGGCAACTTGATTCATTCGCAAACTCTAAACTGTAAATATTTCAGGATTTATTTCAGGGCCATCGTGTAAAACCTTTAGGTTAGGTTAGGTTAGTTTTATAAAAATCCTGAACTATTAACTGTTTCAGAAATATTGAACAGTTGCGAAATGAAAAGTTGCGACTTTAAAATGACAATGCGGAAGTTATTCCAACTTTCCTAATTATATGTAATATCTGCCCCGACGGGTATCGAACCCGGGACCTCAAGCTTCTCTAACCACTGAGCTATCCGGTCGTCATTTTAATGTTATCACTTACCCAAACACGGCGTCAGTTTGTCTTGGAGAACCGGAACCGGGTGGGCCATAGCTCTGGGAAGGGGGGGAATTCCTACCACTGAAATCTTGCTGGGGAGGGAGGTATCTAAACAACGGAATTGTTACTAAATTAAAGTAAATAATTTATTATACTTAGGTACAATAAGAAAACAGTGAATAACAATTAAATTAAAATAAATATCCTAAACTTAAAATTCAAATAATAAAAAAAAGAGAACTAAAACTAAAACAACGACCAGCCAACCAGCACTGCGGCTTGCCGTGGCATCACACTGAGGTCCTTTTTTACAATTTTCTTTTCTTTTTCTTTTTAACCAGCAACGCAAAAAGAAGGGTGTTATTTTGACTCTAATGTATATCTGTCTATTACATCGTAGCGCTTAAACGCAACGGTTTAGTTGTTTTTGAGATATTGAACTTTGAAATAATAATCTTTATTCATCTTTCATAAAATACTATTTTAACAAACTATGTGCTAGACTTATTAAAAGGGACACATAACACACATTACCCTGAACTAGGAAATGTCGGTGTATTTACAAGCTTTTATTTAGTTTCACCTGTCCCGTTGTCTGTCTGTCTGTCTGTAGACAAATCTTGCAAGTTAGATTCGATACAATAATCTAGTAGTGACATCCTGGTAGTCCGGCCAGGATCGTCTCCGCAGGACGGAACTTTTCAACGGTTAATAGCATCGACTTGAAATTTGGTATGCAAATGTAGTTTGGGTAACAATGCAAGTACAGTCAGCAAAAAAAGCTTATATTAAAAATGTAATTATTATGGTTAGTTTAGTTTCAATTTTGGTTCTCGTACGCATTCACTTAAAAAACCGCATCGATTGGTTCATCCGTTTGAGTACTACAATGGGATAGACAGACAGAAATTTTCGTCAAACTTATAACACCAATCAATTGTCAATCAGTTTGTCAATTGTGTTTTGTTTATTTTCTTTTGTACAATAAAGAGTTTACATACATATACCCCTCTTTTTGTGTTGGGGGTTGAACATACATTTCCAGTACTAGCCAGTGGGCTAATACAGATGGACTGCATTCCTGCTACAACGTAACTGTCAACTGTCGACTGCCCATATATTTGTCCAGTTCCATTGCAGTCGGCGCAATGCACGCTGACTGCGAAAAAAATTATGAGCATTCAAGATTGGTTTTTTGGAATCTTTTTGTATTTTTTATTTCAATTCCAAATTTTTACTTTTACGGTCATCCCGTAAAACCGAAATTGAAAATACAACTGAAATATAGATGCACAGAAAAAACAGAAAATAAGACCATCACTGGGAATCGAACCCAGGTCCTTCGGTAATCCGTACCGCGCTATACCGCTACACCACTGATGGTCAACGTACCGACACGAATTTCCCTATGCACCTCATATCTCAGCTTGTGTTTCTTACTTAGTACTTAAGCAGCGACGCTAGCGACATCTATGCCGTAAGCCTCAAACTTTTTCGGCATTCCTTTGGAACTAACCGCCACCTTAAAAATCAATCTCAATCTTAATTGATTGCTTAGAACGATAATCTTGTCCGGGTACCGTTGACCATCAGTGGTGTAGCGGTATAGCACGCGGTACGGATTACGAGGACCTGGGTTCGTTCCCAGTGATGGTCTTATTTTTCTGTTTTTTCTGTGCATCTATATTTCAGTTTGTATTTTAAATTATGAGCATTCGGCAGCTGCGGTTACGTTGCAGTTGGATTGCAGTCCGTCTTACTGTCCCTAAATCTTTCCTAATGACGCGCTAGATCGAGTGGACTGTAAAAGTTCTTAAAGCTACTGCAAATAAGGAGGTTTTCAATTCGACTATGTTATTTTTTCTTTTGATTTAGGATTCCTCAGTAACTTACCTGTTGTCTACAGGGGGTTCCGCTAGAGTTGTCGCTACTAGCATCAAACAGGCCGCGATGTACTGAAACAACATGTGTATTTATTAATTTATATTTAGTTACAGATTAACGATAAATGATCTAAGTTTAAGTTTTTGAAAAGTTACAAACAAAAGCAGCTTAATTTTTTGGGTAGAATCGAACCTTGAGTTAAAGATTTCATTTCGCAAACTCTAAAACTGTAAATATTTCAGGATTTCTTTCAGAGCCATCGTGTAGAACCCTTTAGGTTAGGTTAGGTTAGTTTTATAAAAATCCTGAATTTTTTACAGTTTCAGAAATATTAAACAGTTGGGAATTGAAAAAGTTGCGAAATGAAACAGGTGCAAACGTTATTCGCGAAACATTAGTAAACCCGCAATCATCATCCAGCCTATATGCGTCCCACTGCTGGCACAGGCCTCCTCTCAGAACAAGAGGGCTTGGCCGTAGTATCCCACGCGGGCCCAGTGCGGATTGGGAACTTCACACGCACATTGAATTGCTTCGCAGGTTTGTGCAGGTTTCCTCACGATGTTTTCCTTCACCGCAAAGCTCGTGGTAATTTCAAATGTAATTCCGCACATGAATTTCGAAAAACTCAGAGGTGCGAGCCGGGGTTTGAACCCACGACCCTCTGCTTGAGAGGCGATAGGTCAAACCACTAGCACCACGGCTCACGGGTTTAGTAACCCTATGGTCTATATATAATAGATATATAAAAAAATGATTTGATTAAGTGCCGTTCAACTTTTTATTACAGCAACATTATCGGATGAACTGATAATTGATTATTTCTAAATGAATTATAAAATTAAATGGTGGTCCATTGAGGTTTTGTAATTTAACCTTAGTAGAGATGATAATTTGGCACACAATGTTTCAGGAGATAATATCTAGTATTTAATATTATACAATAATAAATAATATTATGGACACACTTGACACCAATTGACTAGTCCAAACTACTCTTATACCAAAGCTTGTACTATGGCAACGGATACATGTATATATTGGATAAATACATACTTAAAATGATAATCATCCAAGACCCGAGAACAACTGTTGTATGTTTTTATACGTATATCTGACCGGCCGGAAATCGAACCCGGGACCTCAAGCCTCGTAGTCAGGTTCTCTAACTACTTGGCTACCCGTATAGTGAGATTGAATTCACATGGCGTAGTGCGTTTGTTTGAATTTTTTTTTTATAGATTTAAATGGACTTGAAATTTGACAGTCACTAGTACGCGGTACGGATTACCGAGGACCTGGGTTCGATTCCCAGTGATGGTCTTATTTTTCTGTTTTTTCTGTGCATCTATATTTCAGTTTGTATTTTCAATTTCGGTTTACGGGATGACCGTAAAGTAAAAAATTGGATTGAAATAAAAAATACAAAAAGATTCCAAAAAACCAATCTTAGTCACTAGTCAGCAAAAATCATTTAAATTGAAAACCGACTCAAGTTTTTTTATCAATATTATTCTTTATATTATTATTATAATATTTCCTCGCTGACTGATCTTATCATCAAATATCAATAATGGCGAACCTAACCTTTGTCATGTCCGTATTTTTAGACCCGTGCCGTACCAGGTTTAAGGATGCGTTTCCACCAGAGATGTGCGAGGGCGAGGTTGTGTTGCGATCAATGTGTTTTCATGAACCAATAGAAATTCTTCATTTACCTAACCTCGCACAGCACAGCTCTTATGGAAACAGCTAAGCTGAGGATAGGTAAATAAAGGTTTTCTATTGGTTCATGAATAACCTAATCTAACCAACACAAGTTGGAAAAACCCTCTACTTTGTCACTTCAAAGTTCAATGTCTCAAAAACGGCTAAACGATTTTGATAAACATGTCTAAGACTAAAACCTGCTTTCTAATAAATAAAAAACTGCTTCAAATTGGTCCACCCGTTTAAGAGCTACGGTGCCACGACAGACACCAGACACACATAGCGGTCAAACTTATACAACACCCCTCTTTTACGTCGGGGGTTAAAAACACATTCCTTCGCACACATCCTGCACGGTTCATATTTGAATATCGAAAATTAAAAATACCTACGATTAAAATGTCGATGTTCAAAATATCGAAAATGATAATATCGATTGTATCACAATATCGAAAGTTGTTATACCTATGTGGTCAAAATGTCTAAGATTGAAATATCGATTGATTAAAGTATCGAATGAGTATGTCGATAACCAATATATCTAAGTTGTAAATGTCAACATATTGATATCGAAAATTAAAATATCGTACATACAATCTGCTTTATTTATTGCTCCTTTCTCTTAATAGCATTAATTTTACATAATCTAGTCATTTATAGTTGTGGTCACAGTTCTAACCTAACCGAACCAAATATTTTTGATAATTCATGCTCAATAGGTTAGGTTAGGTTAGTATTGCGTCAAGGCTCGAAGCGCCTTAACTAAGCGGAATAGGAGCTCCGCGAAGCGGAGCTCCATCGATCCTGTCATGTGATAGTTCATACATAGGATATTCGATACTCTGTACTTCGATATTTATATCTTTCGATGTCACTTTTGTAGATAAATAATATTTTCAATATATTGGACTTAGGTTATCTAACCATTCGACAATATAAACTTTCGTTATATTAATTTTCAATATTTCGATATTTAAATATGCAACCACCTCGCACATCTCTGGAGGCGCAGCCTTACAATGACGATTCCATCTCTTCCTAACTGTCAATGTCCGTCTGTGTGTATCTAACTAATTAGAATTACTAAGTAATATATGGACCATAATGATGTCTGAAATCAATATATACCTATATTTTTAATTGAACTTATCAAACCAAACAAAGTTACTTACCCTCATTTTATCAAACACATAAAAAAAAATCAAATTTCACTTTCACACACCTTTTCCGACACTGCCACAACACCAGGATGTCCAAAATTGACTATGATATTTTCAATCACCCCAAACTCTAGACGATGATTTAATTTTTAATCAGCCCAAATTTTAAATTAGACCAAGTTAGTTCGTCTAACCAAAGTTCAGAAAGCGAATGATGCTCCGTCGAGATTCCTTAGCTTATTACCGAGTGATTAACTGATATGTACTTACATTATTGGTGTGAGTAGATCGGTGCATCTGCTTTCGCGGTACGAAACAGAGGCTGCTCTACTTCAACTTCGTATAATGTACACTTCAATGCTGAAGTTTGATGGAACCTCTAACATTTTTTTAACAGACATAGTACTATAACACCTAGACATGGGTTACCACTTTTGTTATTTTGTGTATTACAAGCTGTTGCCCGCGACTCCGTCTGCGTCCGTCCGCGTAGAATTCGTTTATCGCTATCCCGCGGGAAATACGCGATTTTCCGCGATAAAAACTATCCTATGTTCTTCCCCGGGACACAAACAATCAGTACTTATACCAAGTTTTATCTAAATCGGTTCAGCGGTTTAGACGTGAAAAAGTAACAAACAAACAAACTTACAAACTTTCACTTATAATTTTATCAGTGCAATTTATTTTTTATCACTAGCATATTGCCCGCGATTCATCTGCGTTGAATCCTGCGGGAATAATGCAGTTTTTCGGGGAAAAAAAAACTATCCTATGTCCTTCCCCGGAACTGAAAACGGTACCACCGAATTCATCGAAATCGTTCAGTGGTTTAGACGTGATGAGGTAGCAAGTAAACAGACTTACAAACTTTACCTTCGCATTTAAATTTAGTGAGATTGTACCGTCAAAACGGATAACATTTCACCGTTTAAATACAGTATTTGCCAACTTCAGAATAATCTGAAATATTTCATAGTAGAGCCACTAGCGCTCGCAGCACTCTCAAAGCTCGCTCTAGTTGGGTCGACTCGTGAGGAGTCGCTCGCTCGTCACTCGCCCGCACCTCTGGGCTACTCCAAACTCAAAACTCGAAGTTCATGTCGTGCGCGGTCCCTCTGACACTTACAGTGTTTGATACGGAGCGAGAGGGCCGCACGACGAACTTCGAGTTTCGGTTTCGGAGTAGCCCGCCTGTTCGTGGTCATAGATAAATTACCGGGACTTGCCTATCAAGCTTCGTTTAGGGGTTCATATCGGCTCGCATATTTTGAAGATCTAACTGTTTGTCATAATATTTTTGTTGTTGTCATTATAATGTTTTTTCGCCATCCAAAAATAGTTCAGAATTGTTGTACACAACATAACCTACAACTGTTTTGATTAGGATGATCATTTAAATCAGAAAAATTTACGGTTTCGGCGAAAAAAAAAAATTATGACTAACAAAATTTGACACATTTACATTATGACTTGCAAAAATTACACGACGTGATAACAGCCTTATTCATAAAAAACCTTAATTGGGTTGATCGTCTGTTACTTAGCAGACTGATTAAGTTAATAGACGTTGTCCAGAAGTTATGATTCATTAAACGCTTGCTAGCAGTCTGCTAGTTGTTGAGCTGCTGATAGACGGTGTACAGTCAACCGTACATATTACCTTTGGTTATTGTAACACGTATTCGTATGACTATGTTGCGCAAGCCTTTGCACACGCTTGCAATTTACTTTAGCATAACATTTAATACCTATCAATAAATCAGTTGTCATTCAGCACTCACCTCGGTCGTTCTCATTTTAGCATCCTATCAGACCTATCATCTATCATCGGACATTATCATCTTATGTATATCAATTATCATCAAAGTAGTGTAGCCTAAACCCCTACATTCTTTTTGGTCCTTCGAACTTTTGACCTAGTGCGAAATTCGATTAAATCAGTATACTTATTACTCGTGAGTGCATCGCGCGTCGGTATAGTGACAAGTAATCGAAGTGACTCGTACTTAGCTATCATAAATAGTGAGCGTAATAGTTCACGGTACCAGCAATATACTTGGGCACAGCAGCTCAAAGCATCAGTTTATCATCATATCAGCGGGAACTTCGTGCAACCGGTGGAGAGTACAGCCGCGCCAGCTCCTCCAGCAGCCAAGTATTCAGCATATTATCAGCGACAGCATCTTCAGCATCATATCAAGTAAGATCGTTCTATTTATATCATAATAATGGAAACTTTACTCGAATGTCAGAAGGAAATCGTCCAAAAGCTTCAGCAAATAAGAATCAATTTCAGCAAGGATTCTGCCGACAGGAAGACATCAGAATATTTAAAGAAACGGATTGACGCTCTAGATCAGCTTTGGACAGAATTCGAGGGAAATAATACTATTCTTACCGGATATGACTGTCAAAATCAGCCATATTATAAAGACAACATATATGAACAAACGAAAATTAATTATCAGGCAACCCGTAAGCTTTTAGCTTCTTATGGCAAAGAAGAAAGGCTACGCAACCATGTGGCAAGGCTGATGAACTGTTGATATTACAAAGAACAAATTTTCGGGCACTTTTAAGATTAGTAAAGAGCATTAAAGTTGACGAGATAACAGAAAAGTGGGAACTTGATGACGAGCTCCAAATATTCAGTCATTGTGGGCTAATATAAATAAACTGCATCTTCAAATAGATAACATTTTACAAGGTTCGGACGCTTTCTATGATGAAGAATTTAGTAAGCATGAAAAATCATATAAAATAATCAAAAGAGACCTTAACACTAAACTGTGTTCGACAGCTCACAAGCAGCAAGCAGCACCTCAGTTGAGATACCGATCTTCACAGGAAAGTATACACATTGGCCTACGTTCTACGATTTGTTCTGCGAGGCGGTACACAATAATAATCAATTCAAAAGGGTCAGAAAATGCAGCACCTGAAAGGCAAGCTTAGAGGAGAGGCGGAACGTCTTATACAACATCTCTACATATCAGCCGAAAACTACGATACGGCGTGGGATATCATAACGCGACGTTACAACAACCCTCAAGTTCTATTTACTAAACACATCGAAATTTTTGAATCAACCTACAATTCACAAGCAGTCTGCGTTTGAATTGAAACGTTTACACGACACTTCGATGGAGTGCATCAACGCGATCCATAATTTTGGAGTGGACACCAACAATTGGGACCCACTTTTGGTACATATTTTATCAAAGAAGCTTGATTCCGAAACCCACGGGGACTTTAGAGAGTCTCGAAAGGCACCTAGGGAGTTACCATCCCTGCACGAGTTCATGGATTACCTCGAGAATAAATTTACCGCACTAGAACCTATCAATCAAAAAGAGAAAGGGAACCTCTCCCGGTAGCATCTGCATCATCGCCGAAAAGATTTCCTATATATCAAAAACCATCAATAAATTACAAGCCAAATAATTATCAAGGAAAACCGTATAAGTCTTATCAAGCAGTCCCCGCATACACGAGCCACTGTCCATTGTGCAATCTAGGTCACGATTTGTACAAATGCAGAAAATTCGTCAGCATGTCAGCGGAAAACAAATTGCGAGCAGTGTTGCAACACAAGGTTTGTCAAAACTGCTTGTACAAACATTACGAAAACGAATGCATTTCCACTAAACGCTGCAAAGAATGCAACGGTGAGCATAATACTTTGCTTCATGACGCATTTGATCGCTCTAATTTATCATCGCAAACAACGCAGTTTGCAACAACGAACTCGGCAAAACCACAATGGAAAACACCCAACGTTGGTCACGTTGCTAGCGACAATGAAGAAATCCTCTTAACTACACTATCATTAAAGATTAAAAACTCAACAGGTGAATACGTCACGCTCAGGGCACTGTTGGACCAAGGATCTCAAATATCATTAATATCAGAGAACGCTGCACAAGTTCTAGGTTTGCAACGACAAAGTTATCATGCATCAATAGCCGGCATAGGAAACGGTGCTAGTCGGAGCAAGGGTGTAGTTACACTGCATTGTCAATCCATTCACGACGGTTATCAATTTTCTACAAAGGCATTGGTCATTACAAAAGTTATCAATAATTTGCCCAACGTATCATTTAACAAACAATCAATGCCGCATATATCAAATATCAAGCTAGCAGATCCTGATTACAACGTATCACGTCCAATTGATTTGCTATTAGATGCAAGTGTTTACTCATCTATTATCATGAATGGCCTCATCAGAAATCCGGGTCAAAATATCATAGCCCAGCAAACTAGACTAGGATGGATTCTCTCGGGAAACGTGAAGACATTCAACTGCCACGTTGTTATCAATAATTTAGAGGATATATCAAAATATTGGGAACTCGAAGATATTATCACTACAACTCCATCTGTCATGACGCAACAGGAACAATATTGCGAGGAATTTTATCAAAAAACAACTCGTCGCCTGGAGAACGGAACCTATGAGGTGGGACTACCTATGAAACCAGGTTTTGAACAACAACTGGGACTATCAAAGCCAAAAGCTGTTGCGCAATTTAAACAGCTTGAAAATAAATTTCAAAAACTTTCACAACTTAGTGAAAAGTACAAACAATTTATGAGCGAATATGAAAAGCTAGGTCATATGTGTCGGAGTCGAGACACAATCGAACCGTCATGTTACCTGACTCATCACGGTGTATTGAAACCTGAATCCACAACTCCACTACGAGTAGTATTTAACGCGTCTTCAAAACTTCAACAGGATTCAGTCTCAATGATCTTATGGAATGTGGTCCAAATCTGCAAAAAGATCTACAAGCACTTATATTGAACTGGAGACAATATACCTACGTTATCACAGCGGACATTGAGAAAATGTTTCGCACCATCTTTATCAGAGCATCGGACCAACGCCTCCAAAAATCATCTGGCGAGATTTCCCTAAAAACGCACTCCGAGAGTATCAGCTTACAACCGTTACGTACGGTACAAAGGCGGCACCCTTCCTTGCCATGAGAACTTTAAGACAGTTAGCGAAAGATGACGCTCAAAAATATCCGTTAGCGGCAGCAGCAATAGAGTCGTCTTTCTACATGGACGATCTACTAACCGGAAGCAATTCGATACAACAAGCAAAGGAATTGCAGCAACAACTTATCAATATGTTAAGTGGCGCTGGGATGAATCTCCGTAAATGGTCCAGCAATGACCCACAGCTTCTTGAAAAATTAGCACCACATCAAGTAGACACACCTTTAGACTTCAGGTGTACTGAATCCCGCAAGACACTGGGATTAAGATGGAATGCCTCATCAGACAATTTTACCTTCCAAAATAAATTAGACTATCAAGAAAATATCACATATCACACAAAAAGACAGCTCTTATCAGACATATCAAAGATTTTTGATCCCCTCGGGTGGCTCTCTCCTATCACTATCAAAGCAAAACTTCTGTTCCAAAAAGCATGGGCGTCAGGATATCATGGGACGAGCGATTACCAGAAGCAATTCAAAATGATTGGAACAAACTAAGAGAAGATATGACGCACATAAATGAATTTTCTATCACTCGGTACCTAGGAAATACCGAAACTCCTTTTAATCTGCACGGATTCTGTGACGCGTCAGAGAAAGCGTACTCAGCCGTTATTTATATCACAACAATAAACGATAAAGGCGAGTACATATCAAAGTTAGTAACCGCGAAAACCAAGCTTGCACCATTAAATAAAAAGGCGTCATTACCAAAATTGGAATTATGCGGTGCTGTGTTATTAGCTCAGCTTATAAAGAAGACTATCGACTCAATATCAAACTTATCAAGAAAAATATCAAAATCCACGCCTGGACGGATTCCATGGTGGTCCTTGGCTGGCTACAAGGAGACGTTTCGAGGTGGAAGCCATTTGTAGCTAACAGAGTGCAACAAGTCACAAATATCATTGACGCATCTAACTGGCATCACGTTAGATCGGAAGACAACGCCGCTGACTGCGCTACAAGAGGGTTATCATCAGCTCAGCTATCTGAACACTCACTATGGTGGGAAGGTCCAAAATGGATTCTAGATTTTAACCCCAAAAATATCAAGCCAATTTTTTATACACCTCCATCGATTGAAAACAAAAAACATAACATAAACGCAGCCTTATATCCAAGCGAAATTTAATTATGAATTTACTAGACAGGCACGGGTCAATTACCCGCTGTATCAGAATACTCGCTTGGGTATCGCGTTTCATTACGCGGACTCGAAGTAAGCAAAATATTGTAAACACAAAGCATTTAACATCATTGGAATTAAATAATGCACTAAGTTTAATCATTAAGGAAGTGCAAGAAAAGGAATTTGAAGATGATATCACCAGTCTGAAGACAAAAGGTCACGTCGGAAGAAATAGCAAAATACTAAGTCTTAACCCCTTCCTGGATAAAAGGGAATAATGAGGGTGGGAGGACGCTTAAGTAATTCAAATCTTACAGACTCCGCAAAACATACTATCATTTTATCAAGCCATAGTCGGTTAACTGAACTTATCATAGATCAAGGTCACAAGGCCACGATGCATGGTAACGCACGCCTTGCTCTACTCTACTTGCGAAATAAATACTGGATTATCAGCGGCATGTGTACCGTCAAGCGGCAATTACGAAAATGTGTCAGATGCAGACGCTTTAGCACCAGCAGCCATCAGCAAATCATGGCGGACCTACCAGCTGCCCGAGTAACACCATCAAGACCTTTCACCCATACAGGTGTCGACTATACGGGACATGTTGAACTCAAAGCCAATAAGGGCCGTGGCATTAAGACTACGAAAGGATATGTCGCAGTGTTTGTATGTCTATCAACTAAAGCAGTTCACCTAGAATTGGTATCAGATCTTAGCACTCCCACGTTCTTAGCCGCATTTAGAAGATTCTGTGCACGCAGAGGTACCCCAGGTCACATGTACAGTGACAATGGAACGAACTTCGTCGGCGCGAACCGCGCTCTGAAAAAAGAATATCAAATAGCACAAAGTAGTATCAACGCAGATTTTCTTAACAACATCAATCAAATGGACATTGAATGGCATTTCAATGCTCCTGCTTGGCCAAGTGCTGGAGGTCTGTGGGAAGCTGCGGTTAAGAGTTTTAAATATCATCTGAAGAGAGTACTTGGAGAGCAAAAGCTCACGTACGAGAGTTTTCAACATTAATTCAACAAATTGAAGCATGTCTAAATTCAAGACCGTTAGCCCACTCACCGAAAACCCTGAAGACGAATATCTCACCCCGGGCCATTTCTTAGTAGGCGGACCACTGTTATCAAGGCCACAATCAGATTCCTTATCAACAACAATGTCATATCGATGGCAACTAGTACAAGCATTAAATAAACAGCTTTGGAAGCGCTGGTCCGCTGAATATCTACAGCAACTGCAAGTTCGAACAAAGTGGAGAACACCCAATAAAAATTTGCAATTGAACGATGTAGTTCTTGTTAAGGAAGATAACCTACCACCTGGAAAATGGGCGTTAGGGCGTGTACAAGAGCTACATCCTGGAAAAGATGGATATATCAGAGTAGTAACCTTAAAAACACAAAATAACATTATCAAACGGCCGGTTAGTAAATTAGCATTACTACCAGTACATAATAGTCAACCCAATGACCCTCAAGCAAAACCAACACAGCAAAATCAGCATAAACCAGATATCAACAAAAACACGCAGCCGCGGCGCGGAGGACTATCCTTTAATGGTTTTCTAATGACACTAGTTTTATTCCTACTAACAATATCAACTAGCTCGCAAACAAATATTACGGCTCTGAACGATAATCAAGGGCTGTACTTTGACAATATATGCAATCTTCAGCAAGTGCGTGACGAGTGGAAGCTCATCGTGTATTACAATATGACAACATATTGGGACGGTATATCAGACGTCACAAAATACGTCACACATTTAAAAGAGTTCGGCACGAACATGGTCGACGAAAGTAAGCAATATAAAAACATTGCGTCACAATTGGAGCACGAGCTCACTGAAATCGAACACTACAATACGATATTACAGTATCATAATGGTAGATATAAAAGAGGTTTAATAGACGGCATAGGTTACATCGCAAACTCGCTTTTCGGGTCCTAGATGAGAGATTTGCTGAACAATACAAAAAGGACATAATGCACGTAACCCAAAATGAAAATCACCTCCAAAAATTAATTAGGAATCAGACTAGCATTGTCGAAGCCGAATACAACATACTACGTCGCCATGAAAATATTATCACTAAGCAGTTTGGATTTATCAAAGAAAATCTAATTAATATCACGTCAAAGATCAACGAAGTTCAAAATACGATCCGTAGAGAATTTTACATCACATCATCGTCATTAGCAGCATACGCTACACTATCAAATATAAGACGTATCCAGCAAACACTACTAGATACCATCACTGACCTTAGCCAAGGAAGAATAGACCCGCATCTTTTATCACCTCAGCAGTTACAAGATCAAATGAACATCATTGCAGGCCAACTACACGGTGATGTCACCCTACCGATCGACAAAGACAATATTAAGGAAATTTACAGATTATCACGAATTGCTACCAGAGTTTACAAAGACTATCTCATCATGGAAATCAAAATCCCAATAGTCAGCTCGGACATCTTCGAACTAGATAGAGTTATCAGTATCCCACAAAAAGACGGCAACGGGTATACGAATTCGCACCTATATCGCCATATATAGCATTCAATCTTCAAAAAGATTTAGTATTATTCATATCAGAAGACGATCTGTCAACATGTCTCCATGCAGGAGAAAACAAATTAATATGCTCTATAAATAAACCCACTTATAATATTAACATAAAACAATCAATATGCGACATTAACATAGCCTCCGACTCAAACACAAAACTCACACTATGTAAGTCGGTTAAATCAACGTGCAATAGTAAATGGATCAAGTTACGCCGCCTGAACAGCTGGCTATACTCGTGTTGCGAAGAATGCAAGACACGCATCTTTTGCCCAGCTGGTACGGAAATAAGAGAACTAAGTGGCAACGGTATCATTGACATAGGTCAGGGTTGCATACTGAAATCCGAAGTCATAACTATTCACAGCCACAGCAATTTAATTACTCAAATGAAAGTCAAACCTTCTATCCAAATTCCAGAACTGTCTATACTAAACAATATCATAAATAGCACTATGCAAGTGAACATACCAGAGATTGAAGCAGATAATCATCCCCGTATCATCAATTGAAAGCACAAATAGAGCAGTTGAAAGAGCAGTCGGAAACTCAACTCACCATCCACAATGTACATCATTATACCGTGCTATATGTAATCATTATCATTATTCTGATAACAAGTTTTGTTGTCACGTATCGCAAGTTCTGTATCAGACAACGGAAGCCACGGGAAACAGCAGGCGAAGAGATTCAACTGCAAATTTTATCGGCTCGTGCTAGTGAAAGTGCAGTGAATAATATGGGCAATAATGTGACAAGTGTTGAAAGGGGCACCTCAACGGACAATCCGCGAATGATTCACTTTCAATAATTCATTAATGCTTTATTAGTAGCCGAGCAAATTAATTATGTAATATTTAGTTTAACAGACCCATTAATTCATTTGTGTAATTAGTAATCATCTTACTAACGCTCACTCTTCAGAGGGGCAGGATGTACAGTCAACCGTACATATTACCTTTGGTTATTGTAACACGTATTCGTATGACTATGTTGCGCAAGCCTTTGCACACGCTTGCAATTTACTTTAGCATAACATTTAATACCTATCAATAAATCAGTTGTCATTCAGCACTCACCTCGGTCGTTCTCATTTTAGCATCCTATCAGACCTATCATCTATCATCGGACATTATCATCTTATGTATATCAATTATCATCAAAGTAGTGTAGCCTAAACCCCTACAGACGGATTAGCAGCGTTTATGTGGCCACCTTGACAAATCAAGACAAAAAATGGCCTTAATCGATAATTAAAAAAAATTGACAGCAGTGACAGCAAATTAGCAGGAAAATAAATAAAAAGCGAGATGTTTGTTTCCGCCATTTCCGATCCGCATGTTTATGTTTTGCAAAAAGCCATAATTATGTTATCATTTCCTATTTTTTTTTCATATTTATTGTTAATTATTGTTGCTAATTTAGAGGATTTTTAAATACAAATTCCTGAAAATAATTTTTCCAGTTTTTTTTTAATCTGCGTAGCCTGCCTTCACTATAAATATCTTCGGTATGGTTTTTTGCTCTTGTCAAAGTCAAGCTGTCAAACTTTGGCGGCCTTTGTGACTTAGCAGGGAGATAAAGGAGGGTCTACGGTCCTCTAACTTTAGCAGAGCCTTGATCGACTGATTAGCGCTAACAGACGTTTATGATCATGTTTTTTAGCACGGGCCTTCAAGGAGCCTTCAAGGAGGCTCTAACTTTTTATGAATAAGGCTGTAAATATGCAGCATGCAGATAG